>NC_136270.1:7667620-7707620 GCF_964187855.1 Myxine glutinosa | reverse complement strand
TATGCCAGGTACCATTTTAGTTCAATGTTGTTATCATCAAATCCTCAATCTCCAGCAAAGTACACCCTGAAGTAATCCAGCTCACCACGACCGATGTTAACGTAATTATCCTTATGTGTTGCTCACTAAACAATGCATAAACGCAATCATTTTGGCAGTTAACAACGGCTCGGTTTATATGATTGTTACCCGATGTGTGAGTGTTGTCCTGTAAAGCATCTGGCCGTCCTCTATTTAACTATTGTCATTGTCATAATGGCTCGCTCGGATGCTTTCTTTATTACTATTATTTAAATCGTTCCACATGCTTCATACACGAGGCATTTAAAAGCGGAGCACATATGCTCTTAACGAAAGATGCCTTCCGCCGCCATATCTTCGGACACGCGATTTGCGGGAGAAGTGGAACAACAGGCAGCCAGCTGTGAGCTTTCGTGGTAAGTGCTTCATCCATCAGGATCCTCCACTTGTGAAGTTAACCAAGCCGTGGCCGACGTCTTGTGTTCTAACGGGATGTGCTCGTTTATTCAATGAGCGCTAAACACAACGGCGTGCAAGCGGAAGTGCGTGACTTTGCAGTTGGGCCTTCTCGGCTTCAGAAACCCTCGCAGGATGGATACGGTGCTTGGGAAGGCCTCCCATAACACCTACCGTAACATGAACTTCACTATCTTCATGTTCCTCCAAAGATGGCCGAGACCTCACATTATCACAACATATCCACGGTGTTTCGCCAAGCATTTGTGGACAGTTACGTAGGCCCTCAGAGGCCCTAATAAGTAGGCCCTAATTCTCTTCCAATCACACTCCCTTTTCCGAACTCCGAAATCTGTCTCTGCAGAAGGGATGTGGGATGTAAGAAACTGCAGCACTTCAACCAGAAAATGGTGAGCTTGATGCCACAAAATATTCACAAAAATATATAATCTTCTGGAAATCTTGGCCCAGCTATAAACTGTTATCCCAGTGCGACATTGTGTGTACCATTCCTCGAATAGACGTTCAACTGGACGTTCCATCTGCCGACATTAGCTGTTGGACGTTAAAGATCTTACGGTGACCTTTGCGAAGAGTGGGCAACCTTTCACCGACACCATGGCCAAATTCCCAAGTTCCTGCCCTAACTACCTCATCAAGTGTCAGGCCTGGCCAGCCGGTTCGTGAAAGACTTTCCCTTACCAACTCCGCAAGAATGTGGGAATAATTGTGGCCATTAAAGAAGTAGTAAAATTCTCTGTTGGTCAAACATTTATAGGTGAAAAGGAGGGAAATACTAGCTTTTTGTCAGCAGAATATCACTTAAGTGAAAACCAACCATCTATATTATATTCTCCGGAGGTGATTCTGTCTGTCTGCCTGTGATACGTCTGTCCGGGGGAGTGGCTACACCCGGTCTGGGAGGGGCTTCAAAAACAAATCACCACCATTTTGTTTCCTCGCATAACTTTGAGGCCCGTGCTCTTTTGTTAGGCCAGCGGTGTCTTGCTCTCTCTCACAGTTTTATTTCAACTCTAATTCGATACCTCATTTCATTTTTCACAGTTGCTAACATGGTTTTATACTTGGTTGAAAAAATAACGGGAAGAAAATTCAATAAAAGTTACCGTTTATAGAACAAAATGAATTTTCCCCAAATACAAAACACCATGACCATTGCAACCATTCATTCATTCATTGCATGATCATGACCATTGCAAGAAATGCAAGATGAATATAATTTTTCGTGTGTGTAACCATTTTGTGAAACAGAATGTGCAGGTGCAGCATCTAACTCAATATGTCCAAATGCCCCACACGTCAATGCCCGTGGGATTTCCACGGGTGACCCCACTAGTCTATATAATAATATGTTTGTTTGTCCGTCCGTCCTTGTGTAACATTCCTTTCCACCCATTGTTGGATAGCTGACCTGATTCCACTCACATTTGTCCCCTGAAAAATCATACGGCCACCATGTTGGATCTATGCAAAGCGAAATACATTTTCGGAGCTGTCGTATACACGATCGCCATGCCTTCCCTATAAGTTTTCCCTACAGTGTAAAACAGCAAAAGCGACTGTTAAATTGATCATCAAATATCGAAAGGTTGGAGCCGATGTGTGACCCACCCCCACGTGTGTGACCCGCTCCCCCATGTGTGACCCAGTGGATCTGATAAATTGCCAGTAACCATTTTGTAAGACTGAAAGTGCAGCATCTAACTCAACATGTCGAAATGTCACACACGTCCATGCCCGTGGAATTCCCACGGGTGACCCCACTAGTGTATTATATTTGCACTAGGGTAGTGGGCATATTTTTTACTTCAAACCCGGATTATTTTGTTATTTTCGGGAGCAATAGAGGCAGCGGTCTGTTTCAGACTATTTTCACTTAAACGACTCGACCAGGGACCATAAAATCCATGTCATTATAAAGGTTTTGTCTGAGGAATTCTGGGAATCTCTTGAGAATATGAAATAAAATGTCCGTCATCATTTACTTTTTATGATGTGTAGGCCGATAAAGCAAGTTGCCAATTTACGTCGTGGATACGTTCCTAAAAACCGTGACACCATCCCCCTCACAATCCCCCATCAACCATCACCCTAACAATACTCCCCAAACACAGCCCAACTCCCCCAAACCGCCATATCCCCCAGCACCACTCCCACCAAAACAAAAATGGCGTCCCGGGAAACGGGACGATCCCATAACATACAGAACACCTGGTCAGTCTGCGATGGTGTGACGAAGCAAATCGCCCATTTTGGCGGTGGTGTCTGAGTCTGCCTGCACAGTGTCTGCTGTCGGGCGATGACGGATATTTCTGCTGGAGTAATATAACCGATTCATCAATTGATACAAAATTCCTTCGAAACCGTCAATTGACCGGAAAAACAAAACCTACCAATCTGTAGTGAACATGCGACCAGCGTTTTCATTTTCACAAACACCTCCATTGTCGCCATGTTCATCTGCATCGCTCGCATAAGGCTCGAAAACGCAGATAGAAATATTTCTCAAGGAGAAACAAATTGAGTGCAAATCCAGACATCCGTGCATTTTTGAGTGAACATTGGTCACTCATGTTGAGTTCGTGGAGAGTATGAAAATCTCCAAATACAAACCCCTGATTAAATCATTCATACAAAACTCACGAAAATAACACAAACTTTCATAATGAATGGGTTATCAAACTGTCACGAATCCCGAGGTCACACGGAATCATATTTGACCTTCTCAGCTGTCACATGTTATTCCTAAAGGTCAGGAGGACCTTCCACCATGTTGTTGTTGTTGTTGTTGTTGTTGTAGTGTAGCTCCAAACAGTTCTCTCGAACAAGCCTGCGGCATGGAGACAGCTGATCGATCTCCCAGGAGCGACCCAGAGATCCCCCACATCCAGGATGGTGTACCCCGCATTCACAAAGATAGGGCCACGACGGAGTTAGAGAGAGAGAGATGGAGACAAGAGGGAAAGGGGTGGTTCATGGAGACCGATCAGCACTCTGACCGTGACCACACTGCCCTGACGAATCCGGGCAGCAGGGAAGAATGGGGAAGATTTGGCCCCCGACTTGCGTTGAGGGGCATAACCACCACGTCCCAGATAGTTGTCCTTTCACCATGTCTAACCACGAGGTAGAAGCTGAGCAGTACCATTTAACATCGACCAATATCACCAATTTTACTCCATACCAATAGTTTTCATTTATACTGCACCAACTTTACTTTATTTTAAACTACAAACTCCATCTATTTCTAGAAGGACCTTTTGCCAAACCCCCCTATCTAATTTTCTTAACAACCCTGTCGAAGAGAAGTTTTATCGTGCACAAGTTCAAACTCCGGAGTCTCACAATTAGCATTGATCTTTCTTTGGCAAACCACATTTCAAAGATGGCCTCCAAAGTCACCTGCCGATTGGGCATCCTCCATCGTGCAAAGTCCTTCCTTGACACGCCTGAATTCCTATCCACCTACCAGGCTTTTATCTGCAGCTTGATGTAGTACTGCTCTCCCCTCTGGGATGCATCACTGGTCACCTCCGCTCATTCGTTCCTCTTTTTCCCCACCTGTGGAATTAACTTCCTGCCACGTTCTCTTCAATGTCATTCTTTGTATACAAAAAAAACATAGGGGCAATACCCCTGGTGCTCACCTGCTAGAATAAACAGTATACTGCACTGACTAAAGGTATTTTAAACCAATTTCAATGGTTGCTAGAAGACAGGGCAGCACGTAGAATCATACGAACATAAACATAAGACTTTAAACCAGGAACAAAAAAAAAAAACTGCAGAAGTTTTTGCCGTGCAATGACAATGGCAGAAAAACTGCCGTGCAATGGCAGAAGAAGAAGAAGAAGAAGAGGAAGAAGAAGAAGAAGAAGAAGAAGAAGAAGAAGAAGAAATGGTCGACGTTCCTTGAACGTTCTTGCATGCTCGGACTGGTTGAGTCCTCACTCCCAAGTTCTCTCCTCAAATCACCAGGGGAACATCACCGAAGTTCTAATCTTGAATAAGATCGATTACATCAACAAAATGATGGGTATCCTTAAAGATGAAACAAAATTCCAACAATTGGGATGTGCAGCCGAGCACAACCGCCCGTCACGGTTGGAAGGTCAGATCACCAAACGGCTGTTACAGGTCCACAAGCGCGGGGACTATGGTTAAACTATCGAAGGAGTTACACAACAGAATCAAACCTGTTGGAGCTCAACGTCCAAGAATGTACGGCTTGCCCAAGACCCACAAGGAAAATGTCCCACTAAGACCGATATTGTACATGGTCGTTTCGACACAACATGAACTGGCCAAGTGGTGGGAGAGGTCCTGCAACCGGTGTTGGAGTTACTTTCACAATTCGGGATCAAAGATTCTTTCACTTTTGCAGAAGCAATTTTTGCTACAACACCGACAAGTGCGGACAACATAATCGCCTCCTTTGATATACAAAGTTTGTTCACGAATGTCCCACTGACGGAGACCATTGATATATGTGCGCATCTGCTATATCACATTTATCTGGAACATCCGCAGATCTCAGAAGAAGTCTTTGTGGAGTTGATGAACACAGCAACGAGGCAAGTTGAATTTCGTATAAACAACATCATGTATGTCCAAACTGATGGAGTCGCCATGTGGTCCCCATTAGGCCCAGAGGTTGCAAATATCTTTGGGGGCGATCACGAAATGCAGAAACTTACTGGTCGGCAAGGTGTGGATGCTCCCATCCTATACTATCGGCATGTTGATGACATTTTTGCTTTGTTTGAGTCTCAGATGGCATGTGATGCATTCTTGACACAGCTCAACACTCTCCATCCAGCGCTGAAGTTTACCATGGAGCTGAAATCTTCAAACACTTTACCTTTCTTGGACTTGTTGGTCGAAAGATCCGCACATGGTTTCACTACATCCATCTACCGGAAGCCTACCTTCACTGGGCAGGTATACTCGCTGGATTCCTACATTTCCACGAGATACAAAATTGCCTTGATCAACATCCTGGTGAACAGAGCTCGGAGGATTTGCTCACCTTGTAATCTAGCTGCTGAAATGGACAAAATCATGAATATACTCGGTGACAATGGTTACCTGGAGTATATACTCAAGAGATATGTGGACAAGTTTCTCAACACAACAAAGGAACACAAGATCGGTCCTGACAAATGTCCGGTATATATCAGGATGCTGTAGCGGCTACCGCTGGGTTTTCACAATCGCCTTGCACCTATCAAGGACGCGGAGCGATCACCATGCCGGGCTCGTCCAGGACGCCCGGGCAGGCCCGCGCTCAACTTGCCAGGCCTCGGTCGGGACGCCCGGGCATGCGCAGGCTCGCCCTCAACTTGCCAGGCCGCAGCCAGGACGCTGGGCCACGCCCCCTCTCGCCTTTCCTGGGCAAACGCTCCGGGATAATATGTATATATATTGCTGCCCGATAAACGGGCTTTTCAGAGTGCCTGAGTGTTTGGTTTGATTAAAGCAACTCGGATGAATTCCAGCTTTTTGTCGCGTCCATTCTTCCGATCGACGTGGGAGCCCCAGCTCCTTCATTGGTGACCTACCGACATGGACACGGCAGTCGCCCTTAAACTGCCTACCTTCTGGGAGGCTCACGCGGCGGTTTGGTACGCACAGGCGGATTCCCTGTTCGCCCTGCGAGGCATCACGGCCGACGACACCCGCTTCCACCATGTGGTAGCAGCGCTCGGTTCGGCCACCGCGGCCCGCGCCCTCAGCCTCCTCGAGAGCCCGCCAGCCGCTGACAAATACGGCGCGATTAAGAAGCTTCTCCTCGACGCTTTCGCCCTCCCATCGGCGGAACGCACACGGCGCCTGCTCGACCTGCCCGAGCTCGGCGACACGCGCCCTTCAGAGCGAATGGACTACATGCTTTCACTGCTCGGCGAGCACTCTCCGGCATTCCTGTCCGGGAGCTGTTCCTCCGTCAGCTGCCTAACCCGGTACGCCTCGCCCTGGCAAGCACGACGATCACAGATCCCCAGGCCCTTGCCAGAGAAGCCGACAAGATCTCCGCCGCAGGACAGCGCATCGCAGCGGCGACATGGGACCCACCGCCGTCCGACGCAACACTCATGGCGCCCGAGCACCCGGCACGGTCGACGACCGAACTGCCGACGCAATTGGCGGCCGCTACCCCGAGCCGACCACCTCCAGCACGACGACCGGGGCCTCCACCTGACCAAGCGTGGTGTTACTATCATGCCAGGTTCGGACAGAAGGCCCGGACATGCCGACCCCCGTGCACCTTCGGCAGGCCGGGAAACGGCCGGGCCGGCGTTCATTACCAGCCATGAGCGCCGGCCACACGGGCAACTTACTGTTCATCACGGATAAAGTGTCCGGACGGCGCTTCCTGTGCGACACCGGCGCCCAACTGAGCGTCATACCCGCCTCTGACCAGGACAGGCAATCCGCGGTTTGCGGCCCCTCCTTGGTTGCGGCCAACGGATCGACCATCCGCACCTTCGGCCCGCGCAACGTCACCCTCTGCTTCGGCGGCCAACGCTTTGCTTGGACGTTTGTAACCGCAAACGTGCCCATGGCTCTGCTAGGCGCCGACTTCCTCTGCGCACACGGACTGCTGGTGGACGTCCAATGGCGTCGTTTAATCAACGCCGAAACCTTCAGCTCCCTGGTATGCACATTGAGCAGCTCCGTGCCGACCGAGCTGGCATGCGCCGTCCCGGCGGCGAACGAGTTTGCTCGCCTGCTCACGGAGTTCCCGGCCCTCACGCGGCCGACGTTTCCGGCCGTCGCAGTACGGCATGGGATCGAGCACCACATACCAACCACGGGCCCGCCGGTCTATGCCAGGGCCCGCCGCCTCGACACAGCCAAGCTCGCCGTGGCGAAGGCCGAATTCGACGCGTGGGAGCACCTCGGCATTGTGCGGCGCTCCGATAGCGCGTGGGCCTCGCCACTGCACATCGTGCCAAAGCCGGGGGGTGGATGGCGCCCGTGTGGCGACTACCGCCGTCTCAATGACGCTACCACCCCCGACAGGTACCCGATCCCGCATATCCAAGACTTCTCCGCCCGTCTGGCGGGACAGGTCATTTTTCCGAAAATTGATCTCATACGGGGATATCACCAGGTACCTGTCAGGGCGGCCGACGTCCCTAAAACGGCAGTCATCACGCCGTTCGGCTTATTCGAATTCTTGCGGATGCCGTTTGGTCTCAAGAACACGGCTCAGGCGTTCCAGCGCTTGATGGACCGCGTGCTGCGTGACCTGCCGTTCCTTTTCGTTTACCTGGACGACATCCTCGTCGCCAGCACATCCCAGGCCGAGCACCTCCTCCACCTCCGAACACTGTTCGGGTGCCCCAGCGAGCACGGCCTCATCGTCAACCCGGCCAAATGCCACTTCGGCACGACGGCCGTTGATTTTTTGGGCCACCACATCACCAAGAACGGGGCCGTGCCGCTGCCAACCAAGGTCGAGGCCATCACCACGTTCCCGCGTCCCCGCACCATAAAGGCCCTGCAGGAATTCCTGGGAATGGTGAATTTTTATCACCGCTTCGTGCCCCGCGCTGCTCAACTCATGCGGCCCCTCTACGAAGCCCTCTGGGGCAAGCCGGCCAAGCACGACATCGCCTGGTCTGCAGCAATGGATGCGGCCTTCCAAAGCTCAAAGCGGGCCCTCGCCGACGCAACACTGCTCGCTCACCCGGTGCTCAACGCTCCCATCGCCCTCACCACGGATGCCTCCGACTACGCGGTGGGCGCCGTACATGAGCAATGGGTGAACGGGGTTTGGCAGCCACTCGCTTTTTTCAGCCGGCAGCTCCGGCCGAACGAGCTCAAATACAGCACATTTGACCGGGAGCTCCTCGGTCTACACCTGGCCGTCCGCCATTTCCGCCACCTCCTGGAGGGCCGACCTTTCACGGCGTTCGTCGACCACAAGCCGTTGGTTTACGCCATGGCCAAGGTCACGGAGCCGTGGTCGGCCCGCCAACAGCGCCACCTCTCCGCCGTGTCGGAGTTTACCACGGACATCCGGCACGTCGCCGGCAAAAACAACGCCGTGGCCGACTGTCTTTCCCGGGCCAGCGCGAACGCGGTCCACCTGGGCGTGGACTTTGCGCTTATGGCGGCGGACCAAACCACCGACACCACGGTGCAAGCCCTCCGGGCGGGAGGACACGGGCCTCCGCCTGGCCGACATCCCCTTCGCGGACACTGTCCTGCTCTGCGACGTCTCCCAAGGCCAGCCTCGCCCCATCGTGCCCGTCACCTGGCAACGGCGCATCTTCGCCTCCCTCCACGGCCTTTCCCACCCGGGCCGGAAAGCTTCCCAGAAGCTGGTGTCGGCGCGATTCGTCTGGCACGGCCTTTGTCGGGACGTCCGCGATTGGACCAGCACCTGCACGGCCTGCCAACGGGCCAAGGTCCACAGACACACCCAGGCCCCGCTGGCACCTTTCACCGTGCCCGAACGACGTTTCGACCACGTCAACGTGGATCTGGTGGGCCCCCTCCCCCCATCACAGGGGTTCACACACCTGCTCACCATGGTGGACAGGACCACCAGGTGGCCGGAGGCCGTTCCCCTCGTCTCCACCACCACCGCCGACGTGGCGCAGGCTTTCATCGCCACCTGGGTCGCCCGCTTCGGCGCACCGGCGGACATCTCGTCAGACCGCGGACCACAGTTCACCTCCGAGCTGTGGGGCGCGGTCGCCCGCAACCTGGGGGTCAAGCTCCACCGTACTACGGCCTACCACCCCCAAGCAAACGGGTTGTGTGAGCGATTCCACCGCTCCATGAAGGCCGCGCTCATGGCCGGCCTTCAAGACGGCGGTTGGGCCGACCGGCTGCCGTGGGTCCTTTTGGGCCTCCGCACGGCCCCCAAGGAGGACCTCCAGGCATCCACCGCCGAGCTTGTCTATGGCCAGGCGCTACGCGTCCCAGGCGAATTCGTGCCCGACGCTACCAGTCCCTGGTCCGCAGCTCACCAGCGCTCGGACCTCCAGGAGGCCGCCCGACGGTTTGCCCCCGTGCCAACATCCCACCACGGTGACCCCCAGTCCTACGTCCCCCCAGCACTTCGCACAGCGGAGTATGTTTTTGTGCGTCACGACGCACATCGGGGGCCACTCCGGCCGCCGTACGACGGGCCCTTCCGGGTGCTGCGACGGGACGACAAGTCGTTCGTCATCGACTTCGGCGGCAGGTCGGACCGGATTGCGGTGGACCGCCTCAAGCCGGCGCACGTGGACGTCGACCACCCACCACGGGTGGCCCTTCCGCCGCGGCGAGGCCGCCCCCCGTCCACGGTGCCCCCCACTCGACCGCCCACCACCACACCGGACCCCCTCCCACGACCCGCCAGGGGTCGCTTCGGCCGGGTCATCAGGACCCCCCTCAAATTGACCCTGCCGGTGCAAGTCGATTCTGGGGGGACGTGTGTAGCGGCTACCGCTGGGTTTTCACAATCGCCTTGCACCTATCAAGGACGCGGAGCGATCACCATGCCGGGCTCGTCCAGGACGCCCGGGCAGGCCCGCGCTCAACTTGCCAGGTCTCGGTCGGGACGCCCGGGCATGCCCGGGCAGGCTCGCCCTCAACTTGCCAGGCCGCAGCCAGGACGCTGGGCCACGCCCCCTCTCGCCTTTCCTGGGCAAACGCTCCGGGATAATATGTATATATATTGCTGCCCGATAAACGGGCTTTTCAGAGTGCCTGAGTGTTTGGTTTGATTAAAGCAACTCGGATGAATTCCAGCTTTTTGTCGCGTCCATTCTTCCGATTGACGTGGGAGCCCCAGCTCCTTCAATGCCATGGAAAGGACAATCATCACAAAGGTTTGAAGCACAAATCAAACATACGGTATCAAACACGTACCTGGCGGTGCAACCTCGAGTAATCTTCACCTCTCGACATCTGCTCAGGTCAGTCAACAAGGATGGGCTGCCCACCTCACAAATCAGCAATGTTATCTATGAGTTTAAGTGCCGATGTGAAGATCGGTATGCAGGCCGTACAACCCAAAGGTTGGCTGATCGTATCAAACAGCATGTCCACCTGGAGATTTGAGGAGAGAACTTGGGAGTGAGGACTCAACCGGTACGAGCATGCAAGAACGTTCAAGGACCGTCGACCATTTCTTCTTCTTCTTCTGGCACTTGGTCGCCAACCCCGATTGTGCAGATCAGTACAATGAAGATATGTTCAAGATATTGAGCCGAGGTCGCAGTACGTTACATCGACGTATGTTAGAAGCAACTTTCATCCATTCCACGGACCTTACATTGTGTCAACAAAAGGAAATTATACATTCTCTCATTCTCTTCCAACACGGAAAGATTAAAGGTATTTCCCTAACTGCTGTCCATGGTATATCTGCAAATGGTGAGTCCCCGGCTTTGGGGGAACCTCATCCCCCCTCCCTCCAAGATAATGATGCAAATGGTGCGTCACTATTAACTCCCCTCCAGCCAATCGGAGCCAGGGACAGCGGTGACTGAGTCATCAATGGGCGTTTTGAACACGAACGACGTCATGACTGATGAACCAATCGGTGTTGTGGTTACTTAGACACGCTTATAAATGCACTAGTTCTCATATCTTCCGGTCTCTTTGCTGTGAATCGCCTTGAAGAATACAGCACGAAAAGATTAGGTGTTATTGTCATTATGTCGTGTTTCTTTTCCTGTATATTAAAGTTCTGTAGTACCAAACATCTGTTAATTTATCTTAAATAATAACATCGTAAATATAATTGTAACACTGCAATCCCTTTATCCAACAACACAACAGGCATTTTAAGGCCATTTTCCCTGCTAGAGCGGGGGTTAGCCTTGCGGTCCCCATGACAATCTTCTCCATTTTGCCCTATTTTCTGCATCTCTCCTTGTTAACCCCCTTGCCCGCATTTCTTCTTCCACAATCTTTAGCCAAGTCTTTCTCGGTCTTCCTCGTCCTCTACTTCCTTCTACATTCATTTCCATCACTCTTCTCAACCAGTCACTTTCATCCTTCCTCAACACATGACCAAACCATCTCAACATATACTGTATATACATACAGACACCCTTTCCAATACCTTCATTCCATGCTCCAATAACTTTATCGCTTGGTACGAGCCACACTCCAGAGGGTCACCTTTCCCCTTGTATCGAGGGACGAGGGTACTCAGTTCCCAAGCCACTGGAATGCGGCCTTCTTTCACCACCAAATTACAGATCTCTGTCATTTTCTTCACACCCCAACTTCCTGCTGCCTTCAACATATCTCCCACAACTCCCGTCGGCCCTCCCGCTTTTCCACTCTTCATTGCTTTTATCGCTTCCTCAACTTCCTTTTCAGTTATCTTCTCTGCCGGTCCTAAAACTGGGTTACTCTCTATGTTGCCATCCCATTCATTCTCTGTATTCAACAGCATTTCCATATATCTTTTCCATCTTCCTTTAATTCCATCTGGGTCCACAACGATTTGTCCCACTTCATCCTTCAAGCAACTCACCCCCATCACATCACACCTCTCTTTCGCTATCTGCTTTGCAATCCTGAATACCGCTCTCTGACCCTCTTCCGAATCCAATCTTAATCGTTCTCCCAACATTTTCCAACATGCCTCCTGCGCCTTTGCTACCTCTTTCTTTGCAGCCTTCTTGGCTGCCTTATAATTTTCATGCTCTGCTTTTTCTGCTCCCGTACCCTTCGCTCCCATACTGCAATCCCTTTATCATGACTGAAAAGTTGCTGGATTGAAGCGGTGTATGGTTGGTTCATTGTTGACTCGACACATGTTGAATAAACCAGTCTCAATGCAATCTCTTCACTTCCATGGTGACAGACAGCTTCGAGATTTCCAGTACTTCAAAAATAATTTTCATACTTACACCATTTGATAACTGGTATCCCTATCCAGATCACACTATCCTCTTCAACTAAAGTATCAAACAAGCCCGGCTAGACCGCTACACCGCTGTTAGACTTTCTGTCTTGTTTATTTTTTACAAAGGAAATTCTACAGTCTACACAGTTCGTTGAAATCAATTTTCATATTTGCAAAGCAGTGGCAGGACCAGAAGATGTAAAGATGTAGAAGACACAAGCAACATCTGTTGAACAGATTGTTTGGTGTGTTCAAGTCTTCCATTATTCTTTTTACTGGAGAATTTAGTTTCAACTAAATTTCCAAGTTCCAAGTTTCCAAGTTCCCAGCTGCTCTTGCTTCCAAGTTCCAAATTTCAACCAAGTTTCAACTAAATGTAAAAAAAAAAATTAAAATTATATTAAAAATCTACATCACAAAGTTTTGTTTTGTTTGTTGAAAGTCTGTTAAAGGCTAAATGTATGGTGGTACTTGTGCAGGTATCCTCGCACCCGAGTACAATTCAGGTTGTAGTTCCTGCCTGTCTGAATGAAGTTGTATTTTATTGTAAATCTTGGAGTGTATCTATGATTGTGCTTCCTTTGGTGAAAGTTCTCACTCATGACTATTTAAAGGAAGAAACCACTGAATGCTGGCGGGGTCCATCCAGCAGAGGGCGCTGCTCTTGTTTGGAATTTTTGTGAGTATCGTGAGCACAGGGCGACACCTACTGTCTCTTATTGTCGTATGAAAAGCAATCAGGGATTTTAGTTCGAAAACCCAAATTATTTGCAACAATTTTTTTTATGATAAATGATGATTGACTCATTATTAACAACATTCATCATGCATTCCGAGAAGAGGATTTAAGCACAAAGCTACGAGAACATGCAACTAAAACTGTTCAAACGTTTTAAGTACTACAATATAAGACTCGTCACTTTGCTGATGGAAATACCAATACTATAGAATATAGATAGAGATAGATTTACGTATGCACGTGTGAGGAATGTTTGAGGTCACGTGAATCCTCCGCTCTGTGAAGAACCAAGTATTATCAGTCCACCACCCCTCACGTATGGAGAATACAGTGCAGAGGGGAAGAGGGAAATTCTGCCACTTTTGCTCACATAATAAATAGATGGTATTGTGTTTTGACCGACAGGTTTGCAGAAAAAAAAAAAAATTAACTTTCACCCTTTAAAAATCGTGCCAATAAATTATTGAAATATCAGCTGCTTTTTTGTTCATATCCTTTTCTCACCTGTGTTGCAAGTCGAGCGTCCTGCTTTGTGATGCGTTAAAAGGAGGTGCATAATCAGAAATACTGTTTGATAGGGATATACAGTCATGTGAAAAAGTAAGTACACCCCATGTAAAGTTTTGACTTTTTCAACATATTTCAACATACAGCTATTTGATCTTCATTTCAACAATATTGATAGATAAAGGTGATATAATATAACAAATATCATGAAACATTTACATTTTGTAGTCCATTTAGTCTAGTAGGAAGACTAGGTCCCCCTGCACCCCCCGGAGATATACTTCTAATCAGTGTTTCTAGATTGGAAAAAATGTGTAGAAAATGACTAGCTATGGCCCCAAGCTGAAATAATGTCCCACATACCATTTTTATGCAAATTACTGCTGCCATTATCAAAAAAAGACTAGGTCCCCCTGCACCCCCCGGAGATATACTTCTAATCAGTGTTTCTAGATTGGAAAAAATGTGTAGAAAATGACTAGCTATGGCCCCAAGCTGACAAAATGTCCCACATACCATTTTTATGCAAATTACTGCTGCCATTATCAAAAAAAGACTAGGTCCCCCTGCACCCCCCGGAGATATACTTCTAATCAGTGTTTCTAGATTGGAAAAAATGTGTAGAAAATGACTAGCTATGGCCCCAAGCTGAAAAAATGTCCCACATACCATTTTTATGCAAATTACTGCTGCCATTATCAAAAAAAGACTAGGTCCCCCTGCACCCCCCGGAGATATACTGAAACTGGCAGTGACTGGTGATTGAAATGCGGTGCCTTTTTGTGTTTCAGGTCGAGGTACGTGAACTCCCCACGATCTACAGCAACCAGGAAGAGACTGATACCAGGGTGGTTCTGTACCTCCATCATGCTGCTACCATCGGATACAAGAACGCTGTAGTCAGAACACCGGACACAGACATCCTCCTGATCCTGCTCCACCATGCCCACAACATCAAGCTGACGGTGTACCTGGATACAGGGTCAGGGAAGCATCGCCAACTTGTCAACGTCTCTGAGCTGGCAGAATCCCTGGGAGAGGACTACTGTGCCACTCTCCTGGGGTACTATGTGTTCAGCGGAGAAGACTGCACCAGTGCCTTCAAAGGGAAGGGAAAAGTCGGGCCCTTGAAAAAGCTGGAGAAGAATCCCAGGTTTCACAGGGCATTCGGTGAATTTCACAGGGTATTTAGAAAAATAAAACTTTGTGTTAACGTCTGTGTAGACGGACCTTAATATGAGTCTATTATTTCGTAAAACTGTGATTATTTTGTAAATAAAGCACTAATTAGCATACTAGTATACCATAGACACATGTAATCATGTTATGAATAGTTCTATCATGATCTATGCCCTTCAAAACATGGGTCTAGACACCTTCATTTTTCAATTATCTGCAATATTGGCTGAGATATGTCAAAAATCGTTTTTTTGATAATGGCAGCAGTAATTTGCATAAAAATGGTATGTGGGACATTGTTTCAGCTTGGGGCCATAGCTAGTCATTTTCTACACATTTTTTCCAATCTAGAAACACTGGTTAGAAGTATATCTCCGGGGGGGGTTCAGGGGGACCTAGTCTTTTTTTGATAATGGCAGCAGTAATTTGCATAAAAATGGTATGTGGGACATTTTTTCAGCTTGGGGCCATAGCTAGTCATTTTCTACACATTGTTTCCAATCTAGAAACACTGATTAGAAGTATATCTCCGGGGGGTGCAGGGGGACCTAGTCTTCCTACTAGACTAATTGTATAATTTAAATAAACATAAATGCAAATTTCGCATGTGGAAAAAGTAAGTACACCCCTACATTTATCACTACTTCAAATACCTAAAATTACAATCAGGTGCACCAGCTCAGGTGCAAATGATTAGAACATCGTTCGAGAGGATCTTGGAGGAACCTGTCTTATTTAAACCTCAGACATTTAGTTTGGTTTGCTCTTTGTTGGTGAAGTGTGTGGCGTCACAATGCCGAGATCAAAAGAGCTCTCTGAGGCCTTCAGAAAGAAGGTTATAGATGCCTACGAGTCTGGGAAGGGATTTAAAAAGATCTCCAAACAATTTGAAATCAATCATTCGACTGTCCGGAAGATCATCTACAAGTGGAGAAGATTCCAAACATCTGCCAACTTGTTCAGGACAGGTCGCCCAGCAAGTTCAGCCCGAGAGCAGACCGCAAGATGCTGAAAGAAGTCTCGAAGAACCCCAGAATGTCATCACGGAACCTACAGGTAGCTCTTGCCACTGTTGATGTCAAAGTGCACGAGTCTACCATTAGAAAGACACTGCACAAATTTGATCTACATTGGAGGTGTGCCAGGAGGAAACCTTTGCTGTCCAGAAAGAACATCAGGGCAAGACTAAAGTTTGCCAATGAACACCTCGGCAAAGACCAGCACTTCTGGAACAATATGCTCTGGACAGATGAGTCAAAGGTAGAGCTATTTGGCCACAGTACCAGAAGACATGTTTGGCGAAAACCAAAGACAGCATTTGATCACAAGAACCTGATACCAACTGTAAAGCATGGTGGTGGAAATATTATGGTTTGGGGCAGCTTTGCTGTATCAGGGCCTGGGCAGCTCACCATCATAGAATCCACTATGAATTCTTCATTGTACCAGAGGGTGCTTGAGGATAATGTGAGGCCATCTGTCAGAAAGTTGAAGCTCAACCGAAGGTGGACCTTGCAACATGACAATGACCCGAAACATACCAGTAAATCCACCACGGAATGGCTGAAAAGAAAGAAATGGAGGATTCTGGAATGGCCAAGTCAAAGCCCGGATCTAAATCCCATCGAGATGTTGTGGGGGGATTTGAAACGAGCTGTGCACGCAAGAAACCCCTCAAACCGCACAGCTGAAAGAATTCTGCATGGAGGAGTGGGCAAAAATTTCTCCCAGTCGATGTCAGAGACTGGTAGACAGTTATAAGAAACATCTACTTGAGATTGTTTCTGCCAAAGGGGGCAATACCACCTATTAGAGCCAAGGGTGCACTTACTTTTTCCACATGCGAAATTTGCATTTATGTTTATTTAAATTATACAATGGACCACAAAATGTAAATGTTTCATGATATTTGTTATATTATATCACCTTTATCTGTCAATATTGTTGAAATGAAGATCAAATAGCTGTATGTTGAAATATGTTGAAAAAGTCAAAACTTTCATGGGGTGTACTTACTTTTTCACGTGACTGTATATTACTGTTATATGAATAAAATGTAAATGTTGAAAGAAAAAGTATTGAATATAGCAAGAGTTTTCTGAATGTAATCGATATGAGAAACGCAATTGAATGAGACTCACCATAATTAAAAGTGAAGAAGAAGATGAAGGACGGAGAGTTTTTGTTTAAATGTAAAATGAAACTGGCTCATATAGCGTCACCTTCATCAATTATATCACACTGTTTACAGATTGCCATTGCCTAGCATCTGATTGATAAAAAGATGGCGATCAGAATTGATGGTGAGCATACATACGGCGTATAAATCTCTTATAGGATAATTGTTGATGGACAGACGCACACAGGCATGCCGAGACTGAGCTCCTTTTATATTATAGATACAAGACAAGAAAACGTAAGATATTACTGAGAGCAAGACCATTTGGACAATTAAGACTTACAAAACAAATATCTGTGATCACAAAGCTTCACTGGCAGGTATACTCGCCTGGAATTTGCCAAGGGTAAGCCTCCCCCAACTCCCTCCTCCCCATCCCAGCACCCGCGAATCCATCCAAGGCCATACTTTTTTGAGGCCGTCATATGACCTTGACCTTCACCATTTAGTGGTAGGGTGTGAATTAAGAAAATGTGTCCCTCCCTTCAATCTATTCATGAAACCCAACAGCATGAAAATCAGAGAAAAATTATTAAAGTTGTGATCAAAAAGGTGTGTTTTGTTAATTAGATGACAATCTGAAAAAGTAGGTCAAGGACACCAATCAAATATCAGGTGCACAACTTCAGTGCAGGTGCACTATTATGATGCAAGAACATCTTAGAAGGACAAGCGGTCTTGAGATTCAGAATTGGCAAAACTGAGCGATGACAAAAAAAACGCATTATTTTTTTCAAACTGCCATTTGACCTTGACCTTTAACTTGGAAGGGTATCCTACTATAATAAACAAGCATTCTGAGTATTGCGCTGCAATACATGTCCCCTACCAAAGTTCAAAGTGCCATAACTTTGTCAAAAATGATCGAATATGCAAATTTATACACGGTTGATGCTGGTTTTCAAACTTGATCTGAGGTATGCTGAGACACGTGTGTCACGCCTCGCCTCGTTGATAAGCCCGCAAGGTCGCTCCGTGGAGCAGCCTGCACGTATTGCACTGTGTGAATTATATAATTACCAACTCACGGTCTGAGGTACTAGCGATTCAAGAGATATCGATATTTTAAAAATATTGTCGTTTAATTAACGATATCTGCCAAACCACGTGCCCTATCACAAATTCCAAAAGGACATTTTAGTGCTGAACAGATCTGTGAATTTTCCCCTCGATTGGATCAAAAATGAGGGAGGAGCTCGGTTTTAAAGGTTCATGCTTAAAAACGTCATAACTCTGAAACCATGTGATGCATGACGTCATGCTCGCTGACTTTTTTGTTCGTCATGGGTATGCGATTCTGCCTACAAAGTTTGGCCTCGATCTGTTCAGCCGTTGCAGAGAAAAAGGGGTTTTCGTGTTTTCACGAAAAACAATATGGCGGCCGAACCACGTGACATGTGACGTCATAATTACCATTAAAATATTATACAGACCGAGTCCCCCCTACGGTGAAAATTTGATCTCAAGCGGTCCTATTATTGCAGAGAAAATGGTTTTTAAAAGGAAATTAAAACTTAAAATGGCACTGAGTTAAGGATCATCAGAATTCCCAAAGTTCAAAGTGCCATAACTTTGTCAAAAATGATCGAAACGTCATGAAGTTCGAACACTTGATCTGTAACTTATCATGAGGAAACCATGTGCCAAGTTTGAAATCATTAGCATTAAGCGTTTAGAAAAAAAGTCCGGAAAACTGTTCTTTGCGTGACGGACTGACGGACTGAAAGACGGACAGACTGACGGACTGACAGACGGAGGGACGGCGTGCAAACCTATAGTCCCCTCCGGTGTACACCGGTCGGGAACTAATAAGGCAGTTTTCTGTATGTATGTATGCATGTATGTACATCTGAAAATCGTAGAAAAAAAAATAGGGCAGGGCCGATCTCCAACAAATTTTCCATACATGTTGATAGTAAGTAGGGTAACCCCACTCCCACCTATGGGGGAAGGTGGAGAGGTGGAAGACAACTTGCCAATGCTCCCGAAGGAAGCGGGTGTTTCTAGTGATGTAAATTAAATGTAAATGCGCCTTACCCTCGGCTATATAGATTGGGCAATTCTGTTCCGATTGGATAAAAATTTGTCAGGTTCAGCTCACGTGTCTGCTGTCCGTTACTCTTGCACTTCCTCTCTCTGCCCTTTTCACCCTATCATTTCCTAACAGCTAACCTTAACAGCTCATGTTCCATCTGCTTGAAAGTTCATTAACATCACTGCATTGCATAAAATGTGCAAAAACCCATCTCCTTAACTACAAACCTATCGATTTACTTCCAATCATCAGCAAGGTCGTGGAATCAAGCATCACAGTTGATATGAAATCCTTCCTTTTCTCCAAGGACCTAATCTCAGATGATCAATTCAGCTTCAGAACGGGTCACTCTATCTTGGACATGCTGCTTATACACCCTCAACAATGGATGGAGGCCCTCAATGTCAGACATGTGATCAAGACCATCGCAAGACATATCTCGAGCTTGCAATACATCTGTCATCCACCTTACTCTCCAAACTCTCTGCCTATGGCATCCAAAGCCAACTCCACACATGGCTTATTGACTTCCTCTACATGCGTGACACTCAAAGGAATCCTTTCATCTCCTCTCCCTGTCAAGACTGGAGAGCCTCAAGGCAGTGTTGTTGGCTGTTGCACTAGGCACAGTCCTATTCCTGATCTTCACAACTATCTCTCTGATTCTCAGCAAAATCGTCTTTATCTATTAATTTGCTGATGACTTCACCCTCTGCCGTGACATCCCACATCCTTCAGATAGATGGACAGTAGCCTACTCCCTTTCAGACCTTGACTAAAATCAGAAACTGTTCAAATACTTGGAATATGTCTTTAAATACTGACACATCTCACACTCTATCTCTCCAAAAGGACCGTTCCGCAAATCCTCCCATATACTTTATCAACAACCCTCTCGAAGAGGTTCAGTCACTCAAACTCTTGGGTCTCACGCTTAGCCACTATCTCTCTTGGACAAGCCACATTTCAAATTTGGCCTCCAGAGTCACCTGCCGATTGGGCATCCTCCCTCGTGCAAAGTCCTTCCTTGACACGCCTGAATTCCTATCCACCTACCGGGCTTTTATCTGCAGCTTGATGTAGTGCTGCTCTCCCCTCTGGGATGCATCACTGGTCACCTCCGCTCATTCGTTCCTCTTTTTTCCCACCTGTGGAATTAACTTCCTTCCACGTTCTCTTCAATGTCATTCTTTGTATACAAAAAAACATAGGGGCAATACCCCTGGCGCTCACCTGCTAGAATAAATAGTATACTGCACTGACTAAAGGTATTTTAAACCAATTTCAATGGTTGCTAGAAGACAGGGCAGCACGTAGAATCATACTAACATAATCATAAGACTTTAAACCAACAAAAAAACCAACCTATTTTGGGGGGAACCCCTCTCTCACTCCCCCAACCCCGTATACCTCCTCAGACCCCAATTTTTCTAATGCCTTGTACAAACATTGGTACATCATGGGTGATTAAGGTTGTGGTGAAGTTTCATCGAAATTGATTGTGTAGTTTCTCAAAAGAAAGCAAATACCTATTTTTGGGGAAAAGCCACCACCCCCCCCCCCCCCCCCCATATACCACAAAGGGGCAGATTTTTTTTAATGCCGCGAACAAACTTTGGTACATCACAGGTGGTGAAGGTTGTGGTCAAGTTTCATAGAAATCGTGTGTGTAGTTTCAGAGGAAAAAGCAAATTCCTATTTGGGGGGTCAAACCTGGATCCACTTTGACCCTGGTAAACCCCCTTAGACTCCGCCTTTTTTTAAATGCCATGAACAAACTTTAGTCACAACACAACAAATATCATTTTGTGCCAAGTTTGGTCACAATCCCTTCAGCGGTTTCGGAGATGAAGTTGCAAGTGTTTACGGACGGACTGACGACGCGCCATCGCATAAGCTCCCCTGAACTTCGTTCCAGGTGAGCTAAAAACTAAAGTAACTGTGCAATGGCCCAGAAGTTTGAGAGACAGCTTTTTCCAAAGGTAGATTACATAAGTAGGTAAGAATTGATATTTTTGATGTTACGAAAATGAGAGCTCCTGCACTCGTTCCCACTTTGATAGAATAGAAGAATTGAAGATGCATTTGTTGTGGTTATGGGATTTTTTTTCTTTAATACACACATGATTACTATTGTTGTGTGATCAACTTGTTGAGTATTGGTAATGAAAGTCACATAAGTAGTAGCAAAAGCTTAACAAGGTTGAAAGCAAAAGACTCTGGTATGGCGGATAAGCCTGTGCCAGTAAAAACTTGCCACACCAGCTTGGGCTTTGAGACGGTGGGCACTGGGCAGCCAAGTGATTTCCCCTTGAGGGGCAGGGTGTGCGCCTGGAATGCTAAACATAAAAGTGTGTGGACCGAGACAGGATGGACATTGACAGTTAGGAAAGAGATCATGGAGGGTGAGGAGGTGCTGGTGAAGTTGTTTTGCTCAGATCATACTGCATTGTTCTCGGAGGAGAAGGGGAAGAGGGTCATGTAGGAGTTATTCAGCATGGGGTACACCACAAATATATTTGCTTTGATCAAATGTATCAGAACAGCCAACAAGTTCAAATTGAATGTGGCCGGACATTTCACAAGCATTTAGTCCCTTTGCTCCAAAGCCACATTTGCTCCACAATGGTGTTCCTTACTATACTGTTACTATACTATACTGTTATGATCCTTTATCAGCCAGAATTAAGGCTTAGATACCATCACCCATTATTCCTCAGAGGGTAGCATTATTCCGTCGCTTATCTGCCAGGTACTTTGCCAATTTTCTGACACATATTTCTGTTTTATTTTGACCGTTTCAAAATGGCCACCATTCAGACACAAACTGCCACAGTTCCTTGTCCCCCACTCAAGCCGAAATTTCTTCCGATCTCCAACAATATCTCCAACCTCGACTCAGCGTACACTTTTATGCTTGGATGCCAAGCAATAATACAGCTAAGCAAATACTCGTAACAGCACACTCCTGCCATCTTCACGCTCTAAAGCATAGATCAGTCACCCCAATTTCTGTGGGCAGTTTCACAATTGCCACAGCATAGTCACCCGGTACTGGGACCAGCTTACAGCTCAGCCCGTCCCCTCAGCAGTGCATACCAACAAAGCTCCAGATTGAGGTTGTCCCACAGCCACCTCCACAAGATTGCTCTCCTCACCCTCTCCTCTGTGCAAATTGGTCTCTTCTTGCTCAAGGATGAAACCCACAGAAGGCTCCCCCAGCTTTCCAGATGTGCGTGCTACTGAGGAGAGGTTAACTTCTCAGGCACACTCATCTCGTCCATGTAACCTTCATTCCACACCTGACACTGCTGGTGGCAAAATGCATCCCGGATGAGCCCCCAGATGACCAATAATCAAGGTTCTTTACTTGGTCAATCTGCACGAGCAGGTGAGTGAACTCAAAACTTGAGTTTCCTCCAAGGTCGAAGCAAAAGCAGCAACTCAAAACTCCGCTGTATCACAGTACATAAAGCAACTATTGACTGGATGTTCTCCTTCTCTCCCTCCCCTGCTTTGCTTTCCCAGCTATATATTCCCGGAGAGAGAATACTGAGGAAAGTCCCTCTCTCGACAAACTTCTCGTACTTGATAGACAATTCTATATCCGGAAGTATCTCAAAACCTGGTGATGGCTCAAATACTATCCATACATTATAACTTGTCTTTTTACGTGACTCAACCTTTTGGATGAACATCTCTCTTTCACAAATATTACACAGTCATATATAAGAAAGCTGTACCAATAAACATTGCAATGTACAAATACACCGTCTAGCAGACATCTCCCTATTTCCCTTCCTTTCCCCTTCTTTGACGAAATTGAGGTCAACTCCAGCCATCGATGATGACATGCGATCTTCCCGCTGCTTTTCCAAGAAAGCCTTGTTTTCCTCTGGAATCTTCATCTCCATGGTTTTCAAGTGTCCAATGTTGAAAATCTCCTCCAGGTCGAATTTAAGCATCTCTTGATTCATAGCTTCTCTTTTAGTGGGGCGGCTTAGCCCAAATATTCAAAAGAATTGTGCATTTTGTGATACAAGCACCAAATTTGGCACAAATGTACATTAATATGTTGCGAACATTTTCAGATATTGGGCCACTTGAAATTCCGCAATTTTTTTTTTCAAATTTTTTCAAATTTCGTAATTTCAAATTTTTCGGGTGACATCGTCACAATTTCGGTCTTCGAGGCCGGCCGATAGGCAAAGTGTGACCGGAAGGGACGAGGTTCTCCTGACCACGTGGCCCTCGATCTGGGAAGCGAGAGGCGTTCCATTAGTGGACGCGCCCCTCACGCCCGACTTTTGGGCGGCCCCGGCAGGCCGTTTGTTTTGACGTTCCGTGACAGGCCCCGCACCCCCACCTCCGGGCCGACCGGAAGCTTGTGCTGAGTACATCATACCTGAACAACTCAGTGAGGCAGAACACAGCAGTGCACACCAGGGTGACCCCTTCAGTGCATAAACCAATTAACCTGTCCACTGCAGGGCATATAGAAATGAAGTTATTTTCTGCATATAATAATAATATAAGTTCAGTTCTATATAACAATTTCTGTTATCACCACTACCACTACAACTACCACTACTACAAGCTTTGTCTGGAATTTTGTGGACTAACAGACAAACAGACATACAGACAAGCTGGGATCAAAACATTACCTCCTTCCACCATTGAGTGTAGAGGTAAACATCATGGAAATTATATCATGCCCTAGATTTAATTCATGCTTACCCGTGTATTTGCTTCACTGGTTCACAAGGTCTTTTGCATACATGTAATTCAGACTTTCGTCTTCATTGCTGACCACACAATGTTCGCAACATATAAATGTACATTTGTGCCAAATTTGGTGCTTGTATCACAAAATGCACAATTCTTTTGAATATTTGGGCTAAGCCGCCCCACTATATCGGCCGGCCTCGAAGACCGAAATTGTGACGGTGTCACCCGAAAAATTTGAAATTACGAAATTTGAAAAAATTTGAAAAAAAAAATTACGGAATTTCAAGTGGCCCAATATCTGAAAATGTTCGCAACATATTAATGTACATTTGTGCCAAATTTGGTGCTTGTATCACAAAATGCACAACAGGTTTGCTATGCTGCTACACTATTTCAGACTTTCTTGATTTCAGCTTCTTTAAACTGCCATAGCGATCGATCAGCTTACCGAGTTTCTTAACGCAGAATACTATGTAAAATGTCGGTTCGCTTTTGCCCATATCTCTTTCACCAGGTCCGCTGTATTCTTCACTGTCTCCAGAATAGTCTTCTTCTCCTCCATATGGAAATGGTACAAGAGCAAAATAGCCTGCTCACATAAAGGAAGACAGTTCCTTGGAATTTCCGAGAGTTTGAAGGTCGCCTTGTCAAAAAGTCACATGCTCCATCTACTTGCCATAATCTGCAAATAAATAAAGGAAATATATAAAATATCACCATGTGCTGTTAACTGTGAGACCTTATATAAAGGTGTGTTCCTTTCTAAATCCAGTCCAATCAATTGAATTGGCCATAGGTGGACTCCAATCAAGTTGTAGAGACACCCCAGGGATGATCAAAGGAAATTGGATGTACCTGAACTCAATTTTGGGGTGTCAGAGCAAAGGGGCTGATTACTTATTGACTCGACATTTCAGCTTTTCATTATTAATTTTTTTGTAAAGATTTCTAAAAAAAATAAAAATCCACTTTGACATTATGCGGCATTATGTGCAGATCGGTAAAAAAAAAAACCTCTCAATTGAATCCATTTTAAATTCAGACTGGAACACAACAAAATGTGAAAAAGTCAAGGGGTGTGAATACTTTCTGAAGGCCCTGTACGTCAAGAGAATTGGGGTCCTCCCCGCACTCTGAACCCTCGCCCGTGGCTATGATTTTCTTTTTTTTACTGCCAAAACTTTTTCGGCCATACATTGAGTACAACCCTCAGTTTTGAACTTATTTAGTCCAGTGGATCATAAGTGCATAGAACCTAAACAAAAGACACACACAAACACACCTCTCAAATTATATAGACGAGTGGGGAATCCCACGGGCATGGAGGTGTATCGTTGCGATCGGTGCAGCCGTTTTTGCGGGACCCGGGACAATAACGTTAGGCGGGAGTCCAAACCTGAAAATGCTGGAGACCAAAGCTGAAAAGGGAAAAACAATATAGCCTATTTTATTCCAGGGGTCCCAGGATTACCCACCCAAAATATCGTTGCGATCGATTCAGCCGTTTTTGCGGTACCTGAGAACGGACGACGGACAGACAGACAGACGGACGGACATTTGGTGAATTATAGTAAGATGCAGCAGGACACGTATGGTTGTCTCTCAACCGCGTGAAGCTAACAATACTCATAATTTCCTGGAAGATAAACCAAACACGTTTCAAGTTCTAAACCTAGTCCAACACAACATGTTCCGTTTATACCGAATGCACCACACGTCAAAATGTCTAACGCATTAGTATTTAGCTCGTTTGACACCCATCGAACTCTTATAAATGGTGTTCCGCAAATAGCGGTACAATTTACTCCACCAAGCACAGATGTGACAGCTCAGGAATGAAACACGTGCATGTAAAAACCAAGGTTGGCAACTTGCTACATCACGTCACATTAACAAGGCTGCCTGCACTCCGGGGTGTTTGCCAATGCCAAGGGGCTATGGTTAGGGTAATAATGAGGGGCAGAAGGGTTAGGCTTACCCTACCAACTCCCAAGCTTTGATTGTTGGTAGACCATAACGAACCTGTGGTGTTGTCTTTTGCAAAGACAAGGCGATTGTCCCCAAAACCCTGGCCAACTCCCAAATTGCTGCTCTGAAAAGCTCTACCTAAGTTCAACGTGCAAGATTGGGCTCTGGAACCACATTAGCCCACAATGATCCAAGGCAGACCAAGAAAATGGCTGGAAGAAGAAGAAAGAACCACCTTTAGAGGCCATTTTTCCCTGCAGAGAAGGCGTTGCCCTTTTTCGGGCACCCTGGTTCCATTTTTGAAGCAATGTTTTATGGCCGGATGCCGTTCCTGCCGCCAACCCTGTTAGTCGCATTTTGCGACACACAGGGAATTGCCAGTGAACTGGTACTCAATTTGCCGACCTCAGAAGGATGACAGCCTGAGTCAACCCTCGTGGTGTTAATTCAATGATAGACCGGGATTCAAACCCAGGATCCTAGTATCCCAACCCGGCGCCCTAACCGCTAAGCGAACTCCAGGCTGGAATAAGCAATAACGGATTGAATGGTTAGACGGTGGAGGGAGGCCAGGGCTAGAAAGGAAGGTTCTGGAGAAATTCAGAGCGTACGATGGGAGATGGAGTGCCTGGGTGTAAATGGAGTTGTTAGGGTGATAATCCCCTAAACCCCATAATCAAGGCACTGGGGAAGAGGTAGCCTTTGAGTTTGAAGCACTGAGGAAGAGATTGGTTAATCTATCACACAAGGTAAATGCGATTGTCGGCTTTGGTATCCATTTAATAGACCCTAACGAAGGGTTGGCAGGATGGTCTAGAGGTCTCCTCTGAGCTGTCTTGTCTGGGTTCAAATCTTGGCCCAGCAATAAACTACCTTCCTGGTGTTTCGCAGGCAGGGCGATTAGTCAGTGTGGGTGCACTACCTCCGATGGACGCCAAAATTGGAATTCCGTCTCCCGTCATTAGTTGGTGGACTTCACTACCCTGAACGAACTCATATTCCCGCTCTAACCTGCAGGGGGCACTGCATCAGCGGCACAACTGCGCCCTCAGCAAAATGATGCTACCTGCAGCCATGTTCACCATAGGAAGGCCCTTACAAACCTAGATGGTGATCTGTTCAAGGGTGCATTGTGTTTGAGACAAGTCTGCTGTTTAACCAACTCTCGTTTTAATTGCAAGGAAGACAAATGATGAATTGCGAAAGATGATGGGACTAGAGCCTGTGATTGATGCTGTGAAGAGAAACAGGTTGAGATGGTTTGGTCATGTGTTGAGGAAGGATGAAAGTGACTGGTTGAGAAGAGTGA
Source organism: Myxine glutinosa (assembly GCF_964187855.1). NCBI lineage: Eukaryota > Metazoa > Chordata > Myxini > Myxiniformes > Myxinidae > Myxine > Myxine glutinosa. The sequence goes on along the minus strand of NC_136270.1, from coordinate 7,680,609 downwards.
TGGAAATGAATGTAGAAGGAAGTAGAGGACGGGGAAGACCGAGAAAGACTTGGCTAAAGGTGGTGGAAGAAGAAATGCGGGCAAGGGGGTTAACAAGGAGAGATGCAGAAAATAGGGCAAAAATGGAGAAGATTGTCATGGGGACCGCAAGACCAGAAAGTATTCACAACCCGCTCTAGCAGGGAAAATGGCCTTAAAATGCCTGTTGTTGTTGTTTGGTGATGCAATGAGAGCACTGATTCCACCATCTGCTGCAAGTCTAAAATGATGCTCTTGGTTTCAGTTTACAACTAGAAGAGCGCTAGGTAGAGTGCAAAGCTTTGCCAGGCTGACCCATTTACGTTTTGTATAACAAAGATATGGCGGAGCTGGATTCAGACCTGAACCAAAAATATTGTTGCGGTTTTAGAACCCACACTTGTAAATATGACATCACTTGTAAATATGACATTAAAGGTTAAAGGTAGCACCTCTAGTTAGCCCACAAGCAACACGTAGGCCACCATAGAACTTTAGTTATTTCATTATTATGTGTTTTAGATAAGGCCGTGTTTCCAATAGTTGAATCTGCGTTGCATCAATTAAATAAGAGTAGGTCCCCAATCCAATTCCGGCCATTTTGCCAACCTCTCTCTCCCAGCGACGCCATTACGCGCCTCTGCCAGCAGCAGCCGCCTCAGCGCTCGCTCAAGCCGCCATTAACCATGCGGTCAGGCCCGAGGAAAAAGGGGGCGGAACGCCAAGAACAAGGTGTGGCCTGTCAACCAGCCGTCAAAGGCGTGGCCGGTAAGCCCTCACCAGCCAACCAGGGCTGATGTAACATCACCGACGGGCGTGGCTTTATGAAGCGCGGAGTGATCTTGGCCCGCGTGATATAAGCGCGAACGCAAAGCCCTTTCACAGGACTCATACGGCAGCGCTCGCATTGAAAGGACTGATCCAGGAGCGCACATTTGCAAAGGACTTTTGAGAGAGATACGGCAGCACTCGAGTGGAAGGTTGGCGGTAAAAAGGACTCGGGTTGGAGACGCGCTTATACGAGTCTGATTGGGAAATGCGCACGAGTTTGGTTGGAGACGCGCTTATTAACGGACTTGTCCAGGAGCGCACACGTACGGGACACCAGCCTCCCCCCCTCCCCCCCCCCCCCCGCCTCGCTATATGTAAGGTCCGGTCGCGTCTCCAAGATACGCGGAGCTGCCTGCCGGTTTTCGCCCGCTGGACTGGAGCCTCACCTGGAGCCTGGACCCCATCACCGGACCCTCTACCTGACCACCTACCAGCTACAATCCCCGTGTGAGTGTGTATGTTTGTCTGGGGTATAGAATAAGACTGCTTTAAGACTGCCCTGTGTCCTGCCTCTTCTTCTTCCTTTCTTGTACATTCTTTCCTTTCCTCTTTTTGTTTGTAATAAATTCACCTGTTCTTTCTGGTTTCGTCTTAATCCCTTCGCTTTCGTCTTTTCTCAATTGAGTACCTGTGGCACGATTAGGAACCGCTCAGAATCGGGTTTAGTCTCATTGTTAACAGCTCGGATCGCGGATTGCTAACTGCTCGGCATTTTCCAACATATCCATGGTTCGAGCGGGAGTTATTCCGTCGTTTCCGGCCGGCGTTGGTACTTAGGTAGTAGTGAATCCCTAGGCCTAACAAACCCTATCTAACGCCGTGCCGGGAAGGACGTTATAACCCCCAGGACTCGGGACGGCCAGCTAAAAAGACAAGGGGATTAACCCCCCCTTGATAAGGGGAGCGCCGACCCCCGAGATCCGTAACAATATAATCAGCATGTTCTTGTCACCTAACCAACTTATCCACCTAGTTTCATCCGAATCCCTCCACAACATTTTTGAGATATAGTGCTAGATATCGTTTTTGGCCCCATCTCTCAATAGTGAAGTCACTTAAAAAATTATAGTATCCAGATCCGGACTCGGATCGTCACCAAAATTGAATCGATTCGTCCTTGACAGACACCCGGCCTGTCCAAGGGAAGTCACAGCCAGATGTAGGCCTACTCCTGGGGAATGGGAGGTGTACGATCAGTACATGGACAGTGACAAATTTAGTTCTTGATGTAAGGTGCAACTCCTTCACCAGAGCGGGGTTCAGGCCTATCAGAGGAGACAATAACCAGGGAGAGACACTAAGAAGTCGGGGTTGTCCTGTGCGAGGAAGGATTCTGTTAAACAGACAATGTCTGGTTTATCGGCAGCGGCTTGGATTGAGAGATGTATCAGAGAGGAGCAGAGATGTCGGATGTTTGAAGTCCACACTGTTAGAGCTAGGAGGGTGCAGGGTGGGGGATGGGAGGCTTTGTAGGGGTGGGGTGTAGGGGAAGCTTTGAGTGTGTGGGTACGAAGGGACGAGGTGGGGGGTTAAGTGTGTGGGTGCAGATGTTAAAAGTTCCACCTTATTTATGTACATAATAAATAGGTGGGTGCCTGACAGACCCTGGTCTGTGTTAAATCCCCGAGGTGGTCAGGTTTAAATTTAACGTACTGTTCTGATGCAGTGCCCGCAATAGGTAGTTTCAGAATGTGCAACCCTCTGAATGGGAACACAAAGCAAACCATTCCATCTGCATCTATGTTATGGATGTTGAAGATCTGATGGTATCTCTCAAAAAAGCCGGCCATCCTATACAGTTACCCTCACTAAACCTCCTGCCCAAAGATTCAATGGGATATTTAACATTGTTGTAAAAGTGTGTGCATAAGTGACAATATGGTCAAGGTACAGGTTGTCTCCGCTTAACGTCGTCCCTGTTAACGTTGTTTCGTTATAACATCGATAAAAATTTCATTCCAAGGCTTCACAGAACATGTTTTCAAGAACCACGACGATAATTGAGGACCAAGTAGGGATTAATACAACACATGAATGATGGGCCACGTCCACTCGGCCTCCTCTTGGGTACAGGTTACCAATTACCTTGCACACCTTATAAAAATGTATCGTGATAACAGTAGATGAGTAAAACCTTGTTCCGACACTTCGTCTTCAACTCCTCACCTCGTGCGGTGATGCATCCATTAAACATGCTCTTGTCCTACCGTTTACCCTTTGGCCTTGTCATTCTGCTCTTCCATGAGCCATGATACCTGTACTAAAGGTAATGAACTATTTGAATGGCAATCTTAATGTGTACCAAATGTTTTCTTGCAATTTCATCCCAAAATACGAGACATCATACATGCACCGCACTCATGTAATAACAATAATCAGTTTTGTCAAAGTATTGTCTGTAAGCGCACGAAATCTCAGCAATGACATTGTAATTGTAATAATTTTATTATATGCAAGATCTCACTTTCAGAGTGTGTTCTGATTGCTCTGCTCCTTCTCAAATGTTAAAAATATCGTTTCTAAATAAGTACAGTACTAATTAACAAGATTTCTCACGCTGTGTCGCTTTGGGCAATAAAGCCCATGTTGCGTCACAATGCTGCGTCACAATGCTGTCACTCCACGGTGAATGGCCTCTGATCAATTCCAGATTATCTACACTTCATTTTGCAAGGATGAAATTATTACAAGGCTTCTAAGATTATTATGATGTCATATCCAGAATATGGACTGGACCTTCACCTAGTTTATGTATGCAACTCCCTGAACAGCCGAGAGCGATGATTCGCTGGATATTACTGAGAGGGACAACTATTCCAGTAGTCCCTCATTCCAAATATCCCCAATGGGGACAAAGAGGGCATCTCCAATCACAAATATAAACATGTAAATAAAGACTGGCATCGACAATAAATACAGCGCCTTCAGAAAGTATTCACACCCCTTTGCTTTTCACATTTTGTTGTGTTACAGCCTGAATTTAAAATGGATTAAATTGAGATTTTTTGTCACTGATCTACAAAAAATACCCCATAATGTCAAAGTGGATTATTTTTTCGAAATTTTAACACAAAATAATTAAAAATGAAAAGCTGAAATGCCTTGAGTCAATAAGTATTCAACCCCTTTGCTATGACAATCTAACTTGAGCTCAGGTGCATCCAATTTCCTTTGATCATCCTTGAGATGTCTCTACAACTTGATTGGAGTCCACCCGTGGCCAACTCAATTGATTGGACATTATTTACAGAGAAACACACCTTTCTATAAAAGGATGTAAGAGCAGAAACTCTACCATGAAGTCCAAGGAACTGTGTGTAGAACTGGAGATATAATTGTGAGGAGGCATAGATCTGGGGAAGGATATAAAACAATTTCTAGAGTGTTTAATGTTCCCAAGAGCACAGAGAGCTCCATCATTAGGAAATGGAAAGAATATGGAAGTACCCAGACTCTTCCTAGAGCTGGCTGACTGACCAAACTGAACAACCGGGCAAGAAGGACCATGGTCAGGCAAGGAGGACCAAAGAACCCAATGACCACTCTGACAGAACTAGAGTTCCTTTGCTGAGATGGGAGAACCTGCTGGAAGGACAACAGTCTCTGCAGCCCTTCACAAATCGAGGCTTTATGAAAGAGTGGCCAGAGGGAAGCCACTTCTGAGAAAAAGGCAAATGGAGTTGAATGCCTGGAGTTGAATTCCATTGAGAATCTGAGGAAAGACTTGAAGATTGCTGTTCACTGACAATCCCCATCCAACTTAACAGAGCTTGAACAAAACTGGACTTACTGTATATATTGTCCTGTGGATGGCTCTCGGTTAATACTGAGAGTACGCCACAGATGGAAACGAGCGTTAATGAAGGCGTTATCCAATTGATGGCGAATGATACGCGATGAGGAAGAAGAATACCGAATTACCTGGACGGTCTTGATGATGTCTTCACCCTTCGAAAAGAAACTCAAACCGGGGAGGATTTTATGTACAAAAATAAACACGGCTTTATTGCCGGACCCCAAGAACAAGAACGCGACGATAAAGCTAAACCCCCTCGTGAGCGCTCCTACACACAGACTTGCACACCAACGAGGGAATATATATGAAAAGAAACGCGTCGGGTGTGTGTTTTTGTGTTTGCAGGGCTTATCTATGTCTGGCTGCAGTCAGGGATCGGCAGGCTCCAAGCGCAGTTGTCCGACGCGGCTCCGGTTGGCGGGGAGTAGGCCTCGACGCGCCCTTGTTCACCAGGCCTCAATAAGGCCTCTCACGCCCTTGTTATCGCGCTGCTAGGCCCGCGTACGCTGCAGAGCGGCAAGCCTCACCCTGCAGCTCCACGCTGCAGTGGCAAGCCATGCTGGTACGCCCGTCACTCGCACTGAGAACCAACTATTCGTGCTCGCTCAACCGTCTCTCCACCAAAGTCCAAAGGCAAGACAATCCAGCGGAACGTAAGGGAAGTCCAGGGCAGGTAGAAGGTCCAAGAGCAAGCGAGCAGTCCAACCCGAGAGAACAAAAGGGGACGTCGATTCTGACAGAGCCAAAATGCGACCGTTCGCTATCGTGTCCAGAATGAGAAGGGGGAAAATGCCGGCTCGTGAGTCACTCCGTCGCTCGCCGTCTGACGTCACCGGCCCTCCCTCGACCACTCCTTCGCAAGGTGGGCGTGGCCTCAGCCTGCCTGAGCAATGTTTGTCTTCAAGTCGGGGAAATGCATGGGCACTTTCTGTCTGTTCTTCCGGTCAGTTTTCTTGTGGGGGGCGGGGGGGGATTTGTTATTAGTGTATGCGCTAATGAGGATGGATTCCTAGCTAGTGTCTAGGTGCGTTGCCATACAGGACAAAGGAATGATCACAGGTTTGACACACCGGGGAATTAGCATAATCCCTATTCTATCTAACATAACGATCATCCTTGTATGATCACAAAAATACACTTAATCCAAACAAACCGCCTAAACAGAACTTATTACATGTGGGGTTCCCTATCACAATAGCCAGAGCACAATACCTACACAGATCTACCTGAATCTATATATGTCACTACCCCAACATTCATAACAATATATATATATATATTGTTGCGAATATGGAATTTGACCTCCATATCCGCTTGTAAATATTCCCCTATCTTCTCCGATACTCCCCAACTCTCCCCTTACCCCATTCCCTAGTCCCATTGTCTGTAAACAACACCCATTAGAGCCGATCTTCCCCTTCATTCCCCCATTAAATGTCGTGCCCAGGTCCCCCGCACCACACGTAGACAATTATAGGACATCTTGCTAGTTATTCTTAATCTATGTCAGTTAAGGACTTGTTTCCATTAATTATGACTCTTCGTTGCACCAGAATGTGATGATATGGCACCAGTAGGAGTTTAGGACCTTCCCATACCTCCCCGCATCTCTTCCCATCATCTCAAGCTCCAACAACAACCACAACAACAGCGGCTTTGCGTCCTCACTCCGGCTCGGTTGGCCGCCATTGAACATGTGCTCGACGGGGTTACCCAGAAGGGGGCTCCCTGTCGGCCCCTCGTCAAGGGCGGAGCCGGTAACCCCCGCACCCAATGAGAAGCCATGGGCCGATGCCATATGGGGCGGAGCTAACGAGCGAGGGCGTGACTCCCCGCCGGATATACGCGGCCCCGCGCCGGACGTGACGTGAGATGCGCCCCGAGCTTGGAAGGAAAAGACGCCACCCTCCCGAGCGCTGAGCGACCTCCCCAGCTTGAGACCAAAGTCGCGACCCACAAGCGCTGTGATACCTTCACGCATCTCTGGACACCACCGTACGTGATCCTGCCCTGAGCACAGGTGCACCTGGAGCGATCGCTACCCGCTTTCCTGGCCATCAAACCCCGTGTGAGTGAGCCTTGTCCCGCGTTTACCTGTCGTCTGTCCGGGGATAATATAAGTGTGTTTAAGTGCCCACCTTCCTATGTTTCCCTCTTGTCCCTGTAATCTAAACCTTCCGCAATTGTAATAACAACCTTTGAGAACCGTATCCCTGGTGTCGTATTGTGTGATTGTAATCCAGCCGGGTGTCTTCTTTTTCTTATTGAGCCAGCATAGCGCGATTAGTCAACCCCGGGTGCAATCGGGGTAACTTGTACGGATACGGCGGCCATCCCGCTCGGCCCACCATACCATCAAAGTCGTATCTGTAACAATTGGTGTCGAGGAGTGGAATTCGAACCCGGGACTAAATTAGTTAGGCCCAAATTTTGGGAGGGAAAATCGATTCGGAGCGCGTTTCCCGCGCGAAATTATAACGGCGAAATTTCAATTTGTTTTACGAAAATAAAAAAAATAAAAACCGAGTTTTGAAAGTCGCGCTATGGCGGATCAAGACGGCTGGGGTCCGGTAAAGGAGAGTGAGGTAGGGTCGATCCAGGACCAAATTGAGGGACAAGAGGAGAGCGAAGCAGTGAGGGCGGCAGGTTCGCAAAATAGCGCCGTCACGCACGAAGTAGCGGGCGCGCAAAAAGCCGCCTCGCACGAGCGTGCGGTAGCCGAGCCGGCTGTATCAGCGGGCTTTAACATGCAGCCGATTGACATGCAGGCCCTCATTGCGCAGTTACAGGCAGCTGTACAGATGAGTATGGGGAGCCAAATTGAGCGATTGGGTGAGCGGTTGGGGAACCGGATGGATGCTCAGGGTGAGCGATTGGGAAGCCAAATTGAAGACATAACGAACCGAATGAGGGCTCGGAGTGAGCGATTGGAGGGCCAACTGGGGGTAATGAGGGACGAAGCGAGGGGTACCGGAGAGGGGTTAGACAACGGGATAAAGGAGGTGAAAAATGGGTTAATGGGGGTAGAAAATAGAATGGCTGCCCAGGAGAATCAGATAGAGGGAGTGAAAAATGGGGTAGAGGGAGAGGAGATCAGAAGAGGAGTGAGTGAGGAGGTCGGAGGAGTGCGCGAGGAGGTGAGGCACTGTAAGGAGCACATGGAGAAGGAGGTGAGAAAGGGGACTGTAAAGTTACAAGGGGGCATAGAGGACCTGACGCAGGAGGTGGAGCAGCTGACGGTGGGACAAACGGAGTTAGTGGAGCAGGTTCAAAGGAACACTGCGGTATTAGGAGGGTTAAAAGCGACACAAAACGACATAAAAAACGACTTGATAGCGACAAAGAGGGAATGTCAGATGGTACGTGAGGGACTGACAACGAGGTTGGACGAGGTGATAGAGGTAATGGAGACGAAGGACCGGCAGGTGAGGACGCACATGGAAACGGTCAAGGTAGCCTTGGAGGACGAGCTTGAGGAGACGTACCGGGGAATAAAAGAGGTGAGGCACAAATTAGAAGAAGTGGAAGAAGGGGTGAGCGAAATTAAGAAGCGACGGAGAGGGGATAACAAAGAGATAAAAGAGGAGATAAAAGAATTGGTCCAAAGTCTGTGTTTGGATCGTGATGATGTGCTCATTAACCGGATGAGGGATTCGCAGGTGATGGAGGAGAAGCGAAGAGGAAGAGGACCCGGTGTAAGTGGTGACCAATATGGTCGTGCGTATGATGCGCCAGGGGATTTAATAAGCTTGGGGGTCGAGATAGACCCGGGTGTTCGTGAGAGGCCGTGGGTGAAGTGTGCGACAGGTCTGGTGTGCGAAAAAGGAGGTGTGCAAGAAAGTCCGACTCTGGGGTGTGTGAGGAAAAAGTGTGTACCAAGGAGTGAGTGTGCTGGCGAGAGTGAGTCGGTCGTAGCGCGTGTGCGAGGGAGCACGTGGAAGCGCGGGGTGGTGAGTGTTACAGAGGGTGTGACGGGAGAGTGTGCGCAAGAGTGTGCGCGAGAAAGGTGTGTGACGGACAGGTGCATGAGGAAAGAGTGTGCTGTCAAGAGTAAGGGTGAGTGCGCTGTCAGGGATGGAGGTGGAAGTAGTGAGAGTGACAAGGAGAGGGAGTTGGTTGTGACAGGTGAGCGAGGATGTACACCTGGGATGGAAGGATGCACACCTGGAATGGTAGAGCGTGAGTGGGAATGCACGCTGGAGTTGGTGGTGAGGCACATGGTTGGGTGTGCGAATGAGGGCACACCTGTGATTGTCACAGAGGAGGTGACCGAGGAGGGGGCGCGAAGCGGTGTATTGGTGAGGTGTGCGAGCAACGAATGTGTGCCAAAGTGTTCAGTGGTCAGGTGTGTGACCAAGGCTGTGAGTGGAATGAGGGTACCTGGGTGTGTAAGGAAGGGTACGAGGAGCATGGGCACAGCTGGATGTGTGAGCAAGGAACGGGCTGCGGGGTGTAAGCATGCAGGTGAAGCATCGACATTAAACGGGTTAGAGGTTAGGTCGACTTTTAGCCGAATCGGGCCCTCGGTGCGTGCTGGGCCTCGCTTTGAACGGCCGCGTCCAGGCTCCACTAGGCGGAGCTGGCAGCCCGATAGGAAGGGTCGTTATGGCGACCACGTTTTGTTGAGACGTGCCGGCAGGTCGAGATCGGGACATTGGATGGCTCCACGCCGAGGTGATGCGTGGGATCTCGGCCCGGGTAAGCCCCCGTCCCTGCACCGAGTGCCGGACGCATCCAGCCGCTGGCACAAAACAACCCGCATCCATTGCTTGGCTTTACGAAGCCGGGCTTTGGACAGGGATTGGCGCACCGAGAGGTATTAGTGAGTAGACTGGGTGGTGATGAGGTTAGTGTTTTGGACCCAAAATTAGAGAAAAACAAAATTTGATGATTGGCAAGGGATTGGCAGTAGTGATTGGCAGATGATGGGCAGTGATTGGCAAATTTTTAATTTGTTGAAATTTGATGTGCAAAATTGGTAGTGAGAGACCCCCGATGTGGTGGGATGGCATCCCTGCCACCCTTCCCATGTGGGGGGCAAATGCGCTATAGCTTATGGGGTGTATGGCAGTGAAAACTAGCCCGGGTGGGTTAGGATATGGTGTGTAGGGATCTAGCGAAGATGACATTAGGTGACGATAAGGTTAGGTAGTGACTGATACCTGTAGTGGGGACGCAGGTAGATTAGTGTGGATGATAATGACGTGGGAGCGCAATAGTTTAAAGGGACGACTGGGAAGCGCAAGTTTCAGAAGGGAGTAGTTAGCTGAGATGATGCCGTGTGTGTGTGAGAATTGAACAGGTGTGATTGCACAGGTGTGCAACTGGACAGGTGTGTGGAGCAGTGTATGAGTAGTGAGTGTGTGGATCAGCGCGAATGCGCTTGGGGAGAGAAGGGTGCAGGTGGCACCAGGTGTGAGAGCACAGGTGTGCAGGTACAGGTGTGTGGAGAGAGTTGGAGTAAGTGGTACGGAGTGGTGTGCATGGTGCGAAGGTGTGGATGGGGGAAGAGTGGACCCCTTTCACGAGTACCCGGGGCGGGTAGTGTAAGTGTTAGGTAGAGGGTACAGGTAAATTGTGGTTGGATATTGGCATTTGTGGTGCGGTTGCAGAATGGTGTTGTGAATGGGTGCATTAGTGTTGTGGAAATGGCTGGGCGTGTAGCCTGTTAGTGTGTGTAGTTGGTTGGGCACTCCACCACTGTGAGGATGTCGGCCAGGTGAGGCCGCAGGTGGGCTCTGGGAGCCGGTAGTTGTGAGTGGGTGCCTGAGGATCCCGGGTGTGGATCGGGCAGCCCAGTGCCAGAGAGGGCACGGAGTGGGGAGAGAGCCAGAGGGCCTTCCCCAGGTAGTTAGGTTAGGGTGAGGAGCAGGTAAGCTCGGAGGCAACTGCAGTGGTGGAGGTGTGCAGGTGGGTAGACCCACTGGGAGAGGTACACGCCACAGCCCAGAAATTGTACGAGGGCACCGGGAGATGAATCGGGGGAGTGAGACCCCAAATTGAAGAGCACCACAGTTTGGCCAATGGGAATTGGTTTTTAGAACCCATAGTGTAAGAGGGCCAATGGGTTGGCCGGAGAAAGACCCCGGGTAGTGTAAAGTTGTTAAAGTCATTTAGGAAATAGTTAGGATTGATGAACCTGTCGCACCATACGCAGCCACTTACCTGTGGTGATGATGATGACTCCACACCTGTGTTTTCTTTGTTTGTGTTGCAGAAATGAGAATTGCTGTTGGATTTGTGAGACGCATCACGACGTGGATGAGACATTGGGGTGATTCCATCTCTCCCTCCCTAGGAGGGACTGATGATGAATTGGTGATGGCAAATTTTGATGTTGAGTTGAAAATGGCAAATTTTGATGAGAGTTGAAAATGGCAAATTTGATTGGTTAGGAGGGAGAGAAGACGAATTTGGTATATGGGAGGAACGGGGAAGACAGTAGGGATGTTTGTGGATTTGTAAAGTAGATGTTTATGGGTAGTGTTGTGTTTTGTTGATACAGTAAGGGGTAAGGGAGGGGCCATGTAGGTTACCTGGTGGGGGGGGCGTACGGTAGGAACGTACCTGTCTCACCTGGTTCCATGTGCCCCCAGTGTGCATCACCTTGCATTGCGTGCACTTTTGCGCCTTACCACCTTGCTCACTTGTCTTGTTTTTGTCTCCCACCTCCGAGGATCTGGCTTTGGGGTAGAGAGAGAGGAGAGAGAGGTGCTGGCGACGCAGTTGTGGGCCTGCACTTTCGCTGCTTGCTGCCGGGATCGATACACCATATGGACCGCAATGTTTGTGGCCACCCACGATGGACCGCAGTTCGTTTGCGGCCAAGCACCACCCGGGGATGGACCTATGGGTCAACGTGGCACCTATGCCATACAGGTGAACCACTTTTAAGTAACACCAAGTGCACCACAAGAAGAGCAAGAGACACCTGCAGGGTTAGGGGTTGTCGAATTTATTTTTATTCAATGAACAATGGTGACTGCACCGATTGGTGGTGGGGTGGTGCTTTTGATGCGCGGGAAGGGTGCTCTGCACGTTATTAAAGGCCGTCGGCCACAGAGCACTCGTGGGTTGGTGTATCGATGTTGGCAAGCGCGCTCTCTCTATGCATAACATCTGCATGTGTTCCTCCAAAGACAGGTCCTGGATCGTAGTGTAAATATCAGCGTAGTCTTGTAAATAATGCTCCCTACCGGCTGTATGTTTAGTTTGAGGATTCTTTCCGGATTCGGTTATCCTGTGGGTGTGTTTCTGAGAGGAGAAGGGTGCAACGTCGCAGGGGGACATATTTACTCATTTGTGAATATCTATAAAACTGTCGCACTCAGGGTAGAGTTAATAGTAGAGGGAACTACATTGCGTGCCACACTAAAGTAGGTAAAAATTTATCGGGTCGGGACGCCCCGAGGGTAGAGAAGGGTGCAATGTTGCGAATATGGAATTTGACCTCATATCCGCTTGTAAATATTCCCCTATCTTCTCCGATACTCCCCAACTCTCCCCTTACCCCATTCCCTAGTCCCATTGTCTGTAAACAACACCCATTAGAGCCGATCTTCCCCTTCATTCCCCCATTAAATGTCGTGCCCAGGTCCCCCGCACCACACGTAGACAATTATAGGACATCTTGCTAGTTATTCTTAATCTATGTCAGTTAAGGACTTGTTTCCATTAATTATGACTCTTCGTTGCACCAGAATGTGATGATATGGCACCAGTAGGAGTTTAGGACCTTCCCATACCTCCCCGCATCTCTTCCCATCATCTCAAGCTCCAACAACAACCACAACAACAGCGGCTTTGCGTCCTCACTCCGGCTCGGTTGGCCGCCATTGAACATGTGCTCGACGGGGTTACCCAGAAGGGGGCTCCCTGTCGGCCCCTCGTCAAGGGCGGAGCCGGTAACCCCCGCACCCAATGAGAAGCCATGGGCCGATGCCATATGGGGCGGAGCTAACGAGCGAGGGCGTGACTCCCCGCCGGATATACGCGGCCCCGCGCCGGACGTGACGTGAGATGCGCCCCGAGCTTGGAAGGAAAAGACGCCACCCTCCCGAGCGCTGAGCGACCTCCCCAGCTTGAGACCAAAGTCGCGACCCACAAGCGCTGTGATACCTTCACGCATCTCTGGACACCACCGTACGTGATCCTGCCCTGAGCACAGGTGCACCTGGAGCGATCGCTACCCGCTTTCCTGGCCATCAAACCCGTGTGAGTGAGCCTTGTCCCGCGTTTACCTGTCGTCTGTCCGGGGATAATATAAGTGTGTTTAAGTGCCCACCTTCCTATGTTTCCCTCTTGTCCCTGTAATCTAAACCTTCCGCAATTGTAATAACAACCT
>NC_136270.1:7659538-7667420 GCF_964187855.1 Myxine glutinosa | reverse complement strand
GCGACTTGTCTTCTTCAGTCGGGGGCGCATCTGACGTCACGTCCGGTAAGTCGCTGCGTATATCGGCGGGGAGTGACACGCCCTCGGCTCGTTAGCTCCGCCCCAGATGGAATCGGTCCGTTGCTTGTCATTGGGTGCGGGGGTTACCAGCTCCGCCCTTGACGAGGGGCCGACAGGCAGCCCCTTCGTGGTAACCCCGTCGGCGCACATGGGTAATGGCGGCTAACCGAGCCGGAGTGAGGACGCACACTCCCCGCGCCGTCGCCGCGCCGCCCCCCTCTGCTGTTGTAGTTGTTGTTGTTGTAGCATTGTAGTTTCTTCATGGGGAAGAGATGCGGGGAGGTATGGGGAGGTCCTAAACTCACTACTGGTGCCATATAATCACATTCTGGTGCAACGAAGAGTCAGAATTAATGGAAACGAGTCCTTAACTGACATAGACTAAGAATAACTAGCAAGATGTCCTATAGTTGTCTACGTGAGATGCGGTGAACCTGGGTGCGACATTTAATGGGGGAAATAGGGGAAGGTCGGTTCTACAGAGTGTTGTTTACAGACAATGGGACTAGGGAATGGGGGATTGGGGATAGTTGGGGAGTATTGGGGAAATAGGGGAATATTTACAAGCGGATATGGAGGCCAAGTTCCATATTCGCAACAATATCTATATATATATATATCTATATATATATATATATCTATATATATATATATATCTATATATATATATATCTATATATATATATATATCTATATATATATATATCTATATATATATATATATCTATATATATATATCTATATATATATCTATATATATATATATCTATATATATATCTATATATATATATATCTATATATATATATATCTATATATATATATCTATATATATATATCTATATATATATATCTATATATATATATATCTATATATATATATCTATATATATATATATCTATATATATATATATCTATATATCTATATATCTATATATCTATATATATATATCTATATATATATATATATATATATATATATATATATATATATATATATATATATATATATATATATACATACAGTGAAACCTTGACTTACGAGTTTAATTTGTTCTGTGACCAAGCTCGTAACTCAATTTGCTCGTTTCTCAAATTAAATTTCCCCATTAAAAGGCATTGAAATGCTATTAATCCGTTCCAGCCCCCAAAAAACCACACCAATTTTTTTTGTTACGTGTTTTTAAATAAGAAAAATGTACTTTATAAATAACAAATAATGTATAAACAAGCACGACCTCGTATATACTGTTCATAATAAAAGAGAATGTTGTAGCGACCCATGGGTCCCCCAAGCAAGACCGGCATCAGAATCTCCTTGCTCCAGCCGGTGACGTCACCGGCGGGGATCCCCGGCGCCAGAGTGGCTGGTCACGTGACCGCCAAAGCGTCCCGCGCGTGCGGGTATAATGAGCTACACCTGTGGATCACGTGACCACGAAGCACGCCTCGCTTGAGAGGCGTGGCTTTCGGTTTCGGTTTGGGATTTTGGTTTTGCTTTATAAGGCAGCCCGATAAACGGGCTTTTTAGTTTTCCCGAGTTGGTTTTACGAATAAACATCTTCTCGGACGAGTTTGTGCCTTGCCATCCTTTTATCCGTATTCTGCTGGAGTCCAGACTCCTTCAATGTAAAGAAATAAACTGGTTTTATTAAGTGTTGTGGCGGACACGAAAGCACTGACGTGGTGACATCACCCCGCACACCAAGTGGGGGTGGGCCACGCCGGGGAGAGAGGCGTGGCCTCAGGATATAGACGGGGCGCGCAGCCTTGAGCAGCTTAGTGCTGCAGTTTGAATAAAGACTTGTATGAACCGCGTTGTCCGCTTGCTCCTTGCGTAAGCATTAGCGCGCGCAGCATCGTGCTACAGTGTATTTACCTTGAAGATCAGAAGAAGATGCTGGCGGAGGTGGAGGAGATAACTTTTGCGCTTTTCGCCACACTTTCCTCGCTGTCACTTGCAGGGCGTTTCAATAAAAACCTGTCCAACGAGGTTTGTTTCTTCCTCCCTTTCAAAATGTTTCGAAAATTCTCCATCTCTTCATGGATGGAGGTCCGGAGCTTTGAAATAATCGTAACGCCCTTGGCTGGCGTTATAGCCCGAGCGACGGCTCGTATCTCGGAAAACTCGTAAGTTGGTGCACTCGTAAGTCAAGGTTCCACTGTATGTATATATATATATATATATATATATATAGTTGCGGATATGAGGATTGTATTTTTTTGTATTGTATTGTATTGTAAATTGTTATGAATTATTGCTTTATTCTGAGCCCTCCTTGCTCCAGTCTGTTGTATAAAGGTCAAAGGGCGTTCCGGTAGTTAATTCCATAAAGCATACATTGAAGGACACTATAATACCCCTGTTCAGTAGTTTATTTCCTTATTCTGTGTATGAGGTTAAGGCTTTGTCTTCCATTAAAATGACACTCCATTGCACCAAGTGAAATAGATAGATCCCCTTTCATTCCCATTCCCAAAAACCGCAATTGCCAACTGTTCCCTTCGCGACTCCATTCGCCACGAGGTAGGCTCGGAGAAGAAGGGCGTGTCTCCACCTCGTCATAGAGGGGAGGAGTGAGCCAGCCCCGAACAACCAACCAAGCACGAGGGGTTTGGCCTGAGAGGGCGGAGAGAGAACGCTTGGGGGAGGTTCGCAAAGGGTGAAGGGCGGGGCCTATATAACCCGCCGCGGGACGCTCGCCAAGCAGATGAGTCCAGGAGATGAGCTTTTACTGAGATGAGGAGATGAGTTCTGAGTTCTGCAAAGAGACGAGCTTCAGAGAGAAGTGCGCAAGGAGGGAAGAGAAGCGAGAAGGAAGCCTTTAACACAAGTGCGCGAGAGAAGCGCGGGGAAGCCTTGAGAGAAGTGCATGACGTCACCCTGCTCGCTCCCAGCCTGACGAGGCCCGGTTTGCTGTGCGCCCTGCAAAGCCTTCCAGCTTGTGGTCCGAGCTGAACCTTCCTCCCGGTCCAGCCAATCGTTCCTGCCTCCATTCCCCATTCGCGTGAGTTTGTTCTGTTTGTTCTGTCCTGGGTATTTAATTAAGTTTGTATAAGCTAGTAATTTTCACTGTGTCACCTGCTTTTTTCCATGTTCCCTGTATATAACCGTGACTGCTCCTTTTGCTTGTGTGTGTAAATAATAAATCCCGTTACTCTTCTGTACGTCTTCTTCTTCCTCTTTACATTCGGTCGTTTTAGAGGTTTCCAAATTGAATATCTGTGGCGCGATCTGGCCAACGTTCGGGAATCGGGTGAATCGGGGAAACTGTACGACCGCGGGGCCTCCGCTCGGCAAACACAACATCTTATCCGCGGGCCGTAACAATTGGTGTCAGGAATGTCGGATTCGGACCTGGGACTAAATTTATTTAGCCCAAATTTTGGAACACCAATTGTACTATTGGCGTAACAATTGGTGTCTGGGAGTGAGATACGAGGCCCGAACCAAATTTTTAAAACATCTAGAAAAAATTTGGTCAAAATTTGGAGCGGCCGAAATTTGTTTTGTTTTACAAAACCCGAATTTTGAAATCGCGCCATGGCTGGTCAAGGCGACGGGATGCCGGTGGGAGAGAAAGACGGGGTAGAATCGACCCAGGACCTCGGGGAAATGTATGTGGATGAAAGAGAGGAGGAGAACATTGGCAATGTGGTTGAGGAGGTTTCAGGCGCGCAAAATGGGGCTCTCGCGCACGAGGTTACGGGCGCGCAAAATGGCGCCTCGCACATGGCTACGGCGACCGCGACCGTAGCAGCGCCACCGGTGGATTTGAACCTTTTTATGATGCAAATGAAAGCCCTTATGGACAAGAATAGTGAGCAATTGGGAGACCAAATTGGAGGTTTGAAAAACAGTATGGGGGAAATGAGTGAGCGATTGGAGGGCCAAATGGGGGCAATGAGGGACGGAATGAGGGCCGATAGGGAAGAAATGGCGAGGGACAGAGTCGCATATAAGGTAAGGGAAGCGGAGAGGGACAGAGACTGCAGGTTGGGCGAAAGGGTCCCAGGGGTGCACGACGAGGTAACGCGGGTCGAGAAGCACTGGTTGAAAGCAGCGGAGAAAAGCGCGGGTACAATGACGGGGGTAGAAATCGTGACACGGGGTTTGGAAAAGCCGGCGACCGATGAGGTAGAGGGAATTTTATTAAAGCCAACAGTCGTCGAGGTGAGTAAAGAAAAAGTGGAAGTGGGCATTGAAATTGAAGAGACCGGGGACTTAGAAAACCACTCGCGGCGGGAGGAAAAGATGGAATATGTACAAAGTCCGTGCTCACATCACGGTGCTGTGCTCATTAATCCTTATAAAGATTTGCAGGTGTTGGTGCAGAGAGGAAGAAGAACCCCGAAGGTGAGACGGGCTGCATGTGGTGCCGGGAGATTTTGTAAAAGGGGGTTTGACGACAAGAGAATTGTCGCGCGATTGGGGGTCAATATGGCACCCGGGCGTTGGTGAAGGGTCCGGTGTGAGTGGAAATAGCACGCGAGTGAAAAAAAAGTGTGCATCAAGGGGTGAGCGTGTTACGAAGCGCGAGTGTGATACCGAGTGCGAGCGAGAATGCACGTCGGGGTGTACGGAGTGTGACACAGCGAGTGAGAGCAATACGGAGTGTGCGTCAAGGGGTGAGCGTGTTACGAAGCGCAAATGTGATACCGAGTGCGAGCGGGAATGCACGTCGGGGTGTACGGAGTGTGACACATGGAGTGAGAGCAATACGGAGTGTACGTGCGAGGGTGAGTGACACGGAGAGTAAGGTGGTGGTGGAGCGGGTGTGAGAATGCACGCTTGGAATGGTTGAGGGTGTGCGAGGAAGCACACCTGAGTTGGTCATGGCGCGGGTGTGGGAGAGCCCATGTGAGCGCGTTAGTGGGTGGATGCCAGAGTGCACGCCCATGGTGAGTGGTACGGAGTACGTACCGGGGGAGAGTGCGCAAGACGGCGCGCGAGGTGTGTTAAGGGAGTGTGCGAACGGCGAGTGTGCGCGAGAGGTGTGGTGTGTAACAAGGAGTGCGTCGGTGGAATGGACGGAGTGTATGGGATGCACTGGAGGCGTTGGAACGCCAGGTTTTGTGAGTGTGAAACGGGTCGCGTATGCAAGTGAAGCATCGACATTGAACGGGTTAGCGTTTAGGGCGACGGATAGCCGATGCGAGCACTCGGGGCGCGATGTGCTTTGTTGGATGCGAGGCCCGGCGCGGATCGATGCTGCGTCGCTTCTCTTCGAAGCGTCGTTGCCGATTCGGGCTTGGCCCCGCCCTGCACGGTCGAGTCCGGGCCTTGTCGGGTGAGGCGACCGGTCCGGTTCAAGGGCGAGTGGGAGGAAGCGGAACGGTGCCCCCTCGTGGGGACGGGGTTCCGACCGGGCGAGCCTCAGTCATCGGGCCCGGGACCGCAAGGTACCGAGCCGGGATGATGCGTGGAACCTCGGCCCGAGCATGCCTCCTCCCCAGAGTCGTGAAAGCCGGACGGATTCAACCTGCAGGTGACCAAACCACCCGAAATCATTGCTCGGCTTTACGAAGCCGAGTTTAATGATGTCATGACGCACCGAGGCTAGGATATAGCGGACTGTGATGATGATAATACTGATAGTGATTTGATACGAAATTTAGAATCGTGAGTAGAATTGGCAGTAATTGGAAAATTTTTGATTTGTGGAAATTGGTGAGCAAAATTTATAGTGAGAGATACCCGATGTGGTGGGATGGCAACTCTGCCATCTCTCGCAACGGGGGCAAAGGAGCACTAGATTTATGGGGTTTGGCAGTGAAAACTAGCCCGGGAGGGTTAGGATATAATGTGTAGGGACCTAGAAGATGACCTTAGGTAACGTTAAGATTAGGTAGTGACAATGACACCTGTAGTGGGGACGCAGAGAGGGTAGTGTGGATGATAATGACGTGGTATGTCCTTAGTTTAAAGGGAAGACGGGGAGCACTAAGTTAGCAGGGCAACAGGTAGATTAGATGATGCCGTGTGAGTGTTGGAGGTGTATTCAGAAGTGTATTGTGAAAAGTGTGTGAGGAACAGGTGTGATTGCACAGGTGTGCAACTGAACAGGTGGATGGAGCAGTGTATGAGGGAGTAATGGTGATGTGTGTTGTGTTGACCAAATGGTCCAGGAAGGAAGGAGGGTGCAGGTGGCACCAGGTGTGATTGCACAGGTGTGCAACAACAGGTGTATGGAGAATGGTTGTGTGAAATACATGGAGTGTGGAATAGATGGAGTGTGGAGTATATGGAGTATTGGAATGGATGGTCGTGGAGTGAGTATGGTGGAAACTATGGAGTGGAGTGGATGGTGCGAAGGTGTGAATGGGGGAAGGATGGACCCCCATCACGAATACCCGGGGAGGGTAGTGCAAGTGTTAGGTAGAGGGTACAGGTAAATTGTGGTTGAATATTGGCATCTGTGGTGCGGGTGGAAGAATGGTGATTGGATGGGTGCATTAGTGTGGTGGAAATGGCTGGGCGTGTAGCCTGTTAGTGTGTGTAGTTGGTTTGGGCACTCCACCACTGTGAGGATGTCGGCCAGGTGAGGCCACAGGTGGGCTCTGGGAGCCGATAGAGTTGTTGTGGATGGGGCCCGAGGATCCGGAGGACGGACCCGGATAGCCCAGTGCCAGAGGGCACCGAGGGGTGACAGAGCCAGGAGGGGCCTTCCCCAGTTAGATAGGTTAGGGTGAGGAGCTAGGTAAGCTCAGGTGGCAACTGCAGTGGTGGAGGTGTGCAGGTGGGTAGACCTGCTGGGAGAGCTACACGACCCAGCCCGGAAATTGTGCAAGGGCACCGGGAGATGAATCGGGGGAGTGAGACCCCAAATTGAGAAGCACCACAGTTTGGTCAATGGGAATTGGTTTTTAGAACCCATAGTGTAAGTTGGCCAATGGATTGGCAGGGAAAGACCCCGGGTAGTGTAAAGTGTGTTAATGTCATTTAGAAAGTAGTTAGGATGAAAATCTCCTTGCACCATCTACATCCACTCACCTGAGGTGACGTAACTCCACACCATGCCATGTTTTATTATTTTTATTTTGATGCAAATGTTTGGATTGCGAGACGCATCATGACGTGGGTGTGACATTGTGCTTGATGTTCCATCTCTTCCTCCTTATGAGGATTGATGATGAATTGGGTGAGGGCAAATTTTGGCTAGAGGGATTGTGGAGACGAATTTGGTATAGGGGAAATATGGGGAAGACGTGACAGTAGCGACGAATTTGTAAGGTGTAGATTTTGTACATATGGGGTAAGGGCAAGGGTAGTGTAGGTGACAGGGGGGGTGACGTACGGTAGGGACGAGCTTTCTCACTTCGCTCTCCATACGCACTTCACCTTGCATTGCCTTATTGATGTGTACCCTTGTGACCTTACCCCTCGCTCATCTGTCTGTTCCCCCCTTTGTCTCCCACATGAGGACCTGAGCGCCACTAGGCGCCGAGGGGAGCGTGCGTGAGTCCGCCATTGTGCGCCCGGAACCCCCAGAACCCGCTGTCTGCATCGATGCACCACATTATGGACCACATGTCTGTGGCTGAGCACCACTGATGGACCCCATGGGTTGGGGCATGGCCCCTCTGCTGGAACCGGCCATGAAGGCCCGAAATCTTGCTGGCGGACCTTGGCCACAGGGCACCGATGCCCCACAGGTGAACCATACATAGTCGGCCCCTGTGGGCCATAAATAAATACAAATGGACACGTTGGGTGCAAGTTTTAATACAAATAGGCCGCCAGCAAAAGAAAATGACAACATCTGGAAGAAAGCAAATAGCCAGCAGAGGGAGCCGAAGAGCAAGAGACCACCTGCAGGGT
>NC_136270.1:7604538-7654538 GCF_964187855.1 Myxine glutinosa | reverse complement strand
GGTGCCCCATGGAGGTAACCATGGCTGCCCCCCCCCCCCCCCCCATGTTCTTAACGCTGCCATGCCCCAAATCTAATGCTCATGGGCCCGGAACTGTGTGAGGAATGGTTAAACTACCATTCCCCCACGTAGGGTACACTCCTCTCATCCGTCCGCTACACTTGAGCCTCTCCATGTGGATGTACATTGTCATGGCTCGGCCTCGAAAGGCCGAGCGATCCATTCGGTTGGTTTGTCTCCTGTAGGTTGGGTCCGTCCGGCATTTTCGATCCAGGGGAGGAAGCATGGATGGGCCGAGGTTCAGGGCTCCATCCCTGCGCGGTGCCTCGCGGTCCCACGCTCGATGACCCAACCGCCCACGGTCGGAGCATCGCACCCCCGCAAAGGTGCGCGGCTCCGAACTCTCCTACCTCCCCTTGAACCTCGCCGATTGCCTTTACCGCCACGGCGCGGCACCAACCATACAGGGCGGGGTCCGGCACGGGTCGTGCACGGCGGTCCTTGTGAAACCGCCGCACCACCGATCCCTGCCGCACACAACTCACCGAGGGCTCACGTTGGCTATCCGTCGCGCTAAACGCTACCAACGCTACCCCGGTCGGTGTCGATGCTTGAGCCGCGTTCTCACCACTCGCGACCCACTCCGCACTCGCACACCGAGGCGTCCCTGCGCCTCCCATACATTTTGTTACCGCACACTCTCCTTTCGCGTCCGCTGGTGTGCATTCTCCCTCGCACACCGTACTCGCACCTGCACACCAAGGCGCACTCACACCCCTCACACACTTCAGTACGCACTCTTCTACCGCACACTCTGTAACACCCCCGGGTCTGCACTCCTGCACACACACTACAACACGGTCTGGTGTGCACTCCTGCACACTCTCCCCGCACACCGTCTGTAACACCCACGGGTGTGCACTCTCCTGTTGCACACCCAATCCTCGCACACTTTTGCCCCACTCTTGGGTGTGCACTCCTTTGCACACTCTAACACACTCTCCCGTTACCACACACTCTGACGCACACTTTTCTCTCTCACACCCACGCTCTGGTGCACACTTTTCTCACACGCGCGCCAGTCGCCCTCGCACACCGCACAATGGACCTTCCACGACCGCCCGGGTTTCGTTTGTCCCAAGCGCGCCAAAACCCTTTTTGCGCCAAACACATTCACGCCATTAATTCCACTCACCTTGGGGACCTCTTTTCCTGCCAGCACCTGTAAACTTTCCATTTTGTTAGCAAGCCCGACATCACGATGCAAATACAGACTTTGTGCGCATCCCATTACCTTTTCTCGCGATTTAATTTCTGATTCTGCCGTCTCTTCGGCCCCAATTGTTTCTTTAATTTGAATTATTTCTTTTTCTACCTCGACGGCCGCCGGCGCGCATAAATTTTCCCTGTCCAATTCGGCAACCGTCGGTTTTTCTACACCACGCGTCGCGATTTCCATACCCTCGGTCAACTTAGCTGCGCTCTGCCCAAGCTCGCTCCCCACACGTTCCTCACATCGCGTCATCTCGTCGCGTACCAAGGCGACCTCCTCGCTCAACCTGTGCCCAATGTCCTTCCCCAATCTTTTTATTTCTTTTTCCGACGCCACCCTCATTTTCTCCAATGTCTCCCCTCGGGTGTCCACTTTTTCATTCATCTTATTTATGTCATTCTTTAGTTCGCCATTCATTTCTTTCATTTCTGCCATGAAGAATTGCATGTACCCTGGTACCGTGGGCTCGGCTCTCGCCGCCACGTGCGAGGCGCCACCATTTTCTACCCCTGCTGCCGGCCCCTCATCAATTTCCTCCTCTTCTACCAACTCTTCCTGTGGGTCCTGGGTTATCAATTCTACTTCTTCATCTACACCCACCGGGATTCGACCGTCTTGGCTAGCTAGCCATGGTACGAATATACAATTTTTGGATTTTAAAAACTAAATTTCGTCCACTCGTAATTTTGAGTGCGTGAAGCGTACTCCAGGTCCAATCCCACTCCGCGACGCCAAATGTTACGGCCAATTTGTAAATTTGGTGTCCAAAAATTTTGTCCAGGATTCCAAATCCCACTCCTGACACCAAATGTAACGGTTTTCCGCCGGCCTTCTTACCCTTACCAAGGGGGGATTAAGCCCCTTGTTCTTTCTGGGCCTGGCGTAACCGAGAGACTTGAAATGCCTCTTCCAGGCAAACGCAAGGTCGGGTTTCGGGACCAAGTCTCGCTCGTACCTAAATACCTGCGCCGCCACGGAAGCGGGGAACCAAGCCTCGCACGAGCCACGTGTAATTTGAGTACACCGAGCGGATTGCGTACCACGTGGTCCGTGCAGTCACCGTTGATATTGGACCCCGATTCGAGCGGTTTTACTCGTACCACGCTTAGTCAATGATGGAAATCACAAGAACAATCGAATGGAAGGAAGAACACAGGTTTAATTATTATTTACACTTATGTACAAGCCGTAGAAAGCAGACACAGAGCAGAACTTAAGCAGTCTGATAATAATTCCCAGACACGGGCCCGTTCGCACTCACACAGGGAAATTGCAGGCAGGATGATGTTCAGGCCAAACGCGCCGACTTGGTCGTCCAGGAACGGCCCGGTCCGGCTCTCCTCGGTCACAGCACGTCCCGCGATGATGGCAAGCAGGTGGTGGAAGGATCCTCGTAGCACGTCTCCCGAACAAAAGGCAGATGATGAGGCAGGAAGGAAAAGTACGCGTCTCTCAGCGCGGCTGGCGGTTCCACAGCGCGTTTAGCAACCAGCACGCTATGACTTGCGAAACCCAATGCACTATAGCGGCCCGGCTTCAAGCTCAACCGAACGTCACTTTAATATGAGCGCGTATCTTGGTTCATGCGCGTCTTTCTCCGATCTCGTATCTCTCAAACTCTACTGCTGACCGCGCCCCTTCAACTCCTCTTCTCTCCTCAACTCACCGCACTGCTTCAACTCGAGAGTCCTAAATCAACTGCTGCTCGACGCTCTTACTCCACTTACTGCTCCTGGTGGCTTTGCGCAACGGTTATATCCCCACGCTCTGAGCCTTCTCGAACCTTCCAACCACACCCTGTGACGCAGTGCTGCACTGCTGCAGCCACACCCTGTGAGCCCTGATTGGCGGCTCGCGCTTACCGTCAGCTTCTTCGCCGCCCTCATTTGGTCCCGACCAGACCCTCCAGGCCGGCCTCGTGTTAATTCGCGCCATAAAAGCCAAAGGCAGCACAAAGAGGCGTAAGAGGCATGAGGCAATGGAGGCGGGATAAGGCAATGGAGTACGAGAAGGACCTACTCTCATTACTCTACTCAACGCAAAACTAACACAGGAAAAGGCCTATTCTCACACATACCATGAAATAACTGAACTATCGCAAGGCTACGTGCTGTTTGTGTGACTATGAGGGGAAAATTTAACCTTTATTATACAAAACTCAAAACCGCAACAATATATTATATATATATATATATATATATATATATATATGTATGTATGTATGTATGTATGTATGTATGTATGTATGTATATATATATATATGTATGTATGTATGTATGTATGTATGTATGTATGTATGTATGTATGTATGTATATATGTATGTATATATATATGTATGTATGTATGTATGTATGTATGTATGTATGTATGTATGTATGTGTATATATATATATATATATATATATATATATATATATATATATATATATATATATATATATACATACATATACATATATATATAATATACACACACACAACACAACACAACAGGCATTTTAGGGCCATTTTCCCTTCAAGAGCGGTGGTTCGCCTTGCGGTCCCCATGACAATGTTCTCCATTTTGCCCTATTTTCTGCATCTCCCCTTGTTAACCCCCTTGCCCGCATTTCTTCTTCGACCATCTTTAGCCAAGTCTTTCTCGGTCTTCCCCGTCCTCTACTTCCTTCTACATTCATTCCCATCACTCTTTTCAACCAGTCACTTTCATCCTTCCTCAACACATGACCAAACCATCTCAACCTGTTTCTCTTCACAGCATCCATCACAGGCTCTATTCCCATCATCTTTCGCAATTCATCATTTGTCTTCCTCTCAACGATACTCCACACATCCACCGAACCATTCGCATTTCCACCCTTTCCAGCCTTCGTTGCTGCTCTACGTTCACTACCCATGTCTCACTCCCACAAATCATAACACTTCTCACACATGCAGCATACACCTTTCCCTTCAGCTTCAATGACACTCCCCTCCTCGTCAGCACGCCACTCAGTTCCCGAAACTTCTTCCATGCACATCTCACTCGAGCAACCGTTGCCGAGTCTGATCCACCTTCTCCATTTAGCATGTCTCCAAGGTAACAAAATGTTTTCACACCTTCCAGCTTCACGCCATCTCCAAGATCCAACTCAACATTTCCTCCATCTGCAGCTCCCTCTGTGCACACCTTACACTTGAATGTAGCTGCCACACTGGTTAATGACCCTCTCAAACCACTACATTTTTGATGAACCCACTCAGCACACATTGTACATTGAATGGAATTCACTCCGACACCCTTCCTGCACACAGCACATGGCCACTTCCCAGTTCTTTCCACCTCACCACATGCTTTACCACTTGCCATCACCTTCGTTTTTCCGATATTCACCTTCAGACTTTTTGTCTCCATACATTCCTTCCACTTGTTCATCTTCTCCTTCAGTCCATCCATACTTTCTGCAATCAACACCAGATCATCTGCATACAACAACTCCCACGGTAAACCCTCCTTTACGTTCTGAGCCAGCACCTCCATCACAGCTTCAAATAGTAGTGTGACTTTGTACCGACCCCTGATGCACTCCCACCTTCACCTCAAACTCACCACTGTTCCCTTCCTTCGTCCTTACAGCTGTGCGTGCTCTTTTGTACATTGCCATCACCACTCTGATCAACCATTCCTCCACTCCTAACTTCCTCAATGCCCATGTCACTACTTCACGTGGAACCCGATCGAATGCTTTCTCCAGATCAACAAACCCAAGAAACAACTTCTTCCTCTTCTCCATATACTTCTGCAACTGCCTCACAATAAAAAGCGTGTCTGTCGTTCCTCTTCCTGGCATAAATCCAAACTGCATTTCGTCAATCTTCACTTTCTTCCTTATCCTCCTCTCCAACACCCTTTCCAATACCTTCATTCCATGCTCCAATATCTTTATCGCTCGATATGAGCCACAGTCCAGAGGGTCACCTTTCCCCTTGTATAGAGGGACGAGGGTACTCAGTTCCCAATCCACTGGAATGTGGCCTTCTTTCACCACCAGATTGCAAATCTCTGTCATTCTCTTCACACCCCAATTTCCCGCTGCCTTCAACATATCTCCCACAACTGTATGTATATGTATATATGTATATGTGTATGTGTGTGTGTGTGTACACATATATGAATGGCACACAAACAACAATGGAAGAAGCACACAGACAACAACCACAGCCACGACAACAACAGAAACAGTGTGTCATAAAAGATTCATTTTTCATGAGTTTCACTTCATTTTACATTCTAATTGAGATTCACAGAAAAACATACAACATGTTTGTGAAGTACAACATGCTTTCTTGATTGAACATCAGCAGTAATAATGCCAAGTAAAAAAGTGGGGGCAATGACCCCTGAGCTCACCTGGTAGAACCAGGGAACCACTCACTGGTAGGTGTGGATGACCCACCAAATATGTAAATTAGCCATTGGTTTGAACAAAAGTGTGAAAGTACCATGCAGAGATTATTCCTACCAAGTTCCATCTAAATGGGATGAATACTTTTTGAGCAAAGTAGCGATCCCGGAATTGTAATGACCTTTGATCTTCAAATTGACCTATTTCATTTGTAATTTTTTGTCCCCCGTCGCACCGCGGAGCGAAAGGGGGACTATGGTTTTCCCCTCCGCCCGTGTGTCCGTCCGTCTGTCCGTCTGTCCGTGCGTGCGTGCATGAGCGAAGGACCGAATTCTAATTTGGTGTGTGGGTGCAACCCACGTCAAAATCCAAGATGGCCACCGCCATGTATGTCTGACCGTTGTGAGCAGAATATCTTGAAAAATAAGCGATGTACCAACTTCTCATCTGGTGTGTGGGTGTATCTTCGCATAAGGAATAACGCTATTGAAAATTGGGTCGCCACGTCAAAATCCAAGATGGCCGCCGCCATGTACGTCTGAACCATGTGAGCGGAATATCTTGAAAAATAAGCGAAGGACCAACTTCTAATCTGGTGTGTGGGCGTATCTAGGCATAAGGAAGAACGCTATTGAAAATTAGGTCGCCAAGTCAAAATCCAAGATGGCCGCCTTGCGTCTTCCACTTTGTCAACTCTCATCACCTCACCGACAGGGGACCTAGGCGTAACGCTTGTTTTATTGGATTTGCAAAGCATTAGGAGGCCTTAGCCCTCAAAAGTTCTGCAAAGTTTGGTGAAAATAGGACTACTAGTGTTAGCATCATGGGTGATGAAGGTTCATCAAAATAATGTGTGTAGTTTCAGAGTAGAAAACAAATACCTATTTTGAAGGGGCAAACCTGGACCCACTTTGACCTCCCCTTATACTTCCCCCTTAGACCCCGATTTTTTTAATGGTGTGAACAAACTTTAGTCTATCAAGGGTGATGAAGATTGTGGTCAAGTTTCATCAAAATCGTGTGTGTAGTTTCAGAGAAGACGACACAAATGTTTACATACAGCCTGACAGATGGACTGACTGACTGACTGACTGACACCGAGCGATGCTAATACCTCACCTGAACTATGTTACAGGTGAGCTAAAAACATCGCTCCATCCAAATGAACCTTTTATCAACTGAAAGATACCAAATGGGAATAAATATCGAAGACATCTGCTTTCAAGGAACTATACAAAGCTTACAAAAGTAGTAATGTAGAGGACAAGGCAACAAAACACTGGGCTTGCGTCTACCTCACCTCCTGGCTGAGGCGGTACATGCAGCCAGATGACTCCATATCAGAATTGCATGACCACATCCGCACTCCTGTATTGATCACCTGTTCAGGACCAAAAACACAAAGACAGCGAGAGGTTTCCAAACCCATGAGGTTAGAACTTGAGAGAGAGTGACAAATGGGAACAGATTTAGTCCTTAAATTAAATGGCCTGATGCACATTAGTTTCCTTTAATAAACAAGGTGTTAGTGGCTCAGTATTTTCCAGGTTAACAGTCATTTCTCACATATGCCAATTCGTATTCTGCCCGAAGGCAGATTCAGCACTGCCAAAGCAGTTTCTTGGCAAGGGTTTTCTGGGTGGTTTTGCCATTGCCTTCCCAGCCATGCTTACAACAGCCTGTGTCATATCCACTGTCCAATCATAAACACATTCTGTAAACGCAACACCGTTTGCTCATTTTGTGCTTTGTAAACTTCTTTTTTTTCCCCATTGCAAAATAAATAAATAGAAACAACAAATTATACAGCTACTCAATAATATGGTTTCAAATGGTCAAATCAAAGGAATTGTGGAAAGTATCTGAACTGCATGTCTTTGCGTTAATGTGGAAGGGGCTTTAAATGCCTAACATAAAATAAGCACGATGCTCCATCAATCATGTCTATGTGGGGGAGGAAACATTTAGAAAGGAGAAATAAATAAATAAAATAAATGAAATGCCAGCTTGAAAGGCTTTTACAAAAATTGTCAGTCAAGCCCTTCTCATCCAAGTACAAGGGGGTCATGTCAGCAAGGTCACAGGCTGTCAGAAAGACTGCAAATCATGAGCAAATAAAATAACTCAGCATGACGACAAGTGTCCGCCCACTTCGTGGCAGAGCCTGACCGTACAGACCCACCTTGATAAATTCGCTGTTGTACAACAAGAACTGGCGCAACTGGGGAGAGACCATATAAAGATTGCGTTTCTTTCCCATATGCTTGCGCATCAGGACACATTCCCGAGGAAATTTGGGATCCAATCCATAAAATTTCCTGCACACAAGCATCAATAAAAAGACAAAGGGAAGGAGGGAGAAGGAAAGGAGAGGTGAGGGGGGAGGTGAGAGACGTTGCCACTGCATGCAGCAAGTATGACAGCTGTCCACTCTTGCCCTGTGGACTTGTATGGCTGTACACAGTTGAAAATATTGCACACAGTCACTATGACTTGCAAGGATGCATCTCAAGATAAAACATCACACTTTGCACTAGAATTTGCAAAACGCTCTGCATAAAGGCCTTCCAAAGGCCTTCTAAATACAAAGCCATTGGGCAATGAGGGCTCAATGTCAGTGCAGGAGTAATATATAGTGATCACTCGTGATGAAAACTCCTCTAAACCCAGTTGTTGAGCACTTCACTCTTGTTAAATCAGATTAATCTTCCCACCTCCATTGACCAAGAAAATCCAATAACTGCATAAACACAATGTTATGCAAGTTGCAAACAACCTTCCTCATTAAAAGCACAGCATGCAGTGAACAAGTTATTCTGTTGCATACCAAGGAAAGAAAAGTTAGAGATGTGTACATACTCAAAAGAAGAAAAAACTGTATCGTCCTCTTTCAGAAAGACAAATGGATCCTCTTTGAATCCCATCAGCTTCATTCTCTTCTTTGGAGGGGGCCTTGGGCAGAACAATCCAGTCAGCCAGAGGTAAAAATATGGTCAAGCCAAACAAGATAGGTGAGGTCAGGAAGGAACTGTACCACAAATGAGACAACAACAACAACAACATGCATTTTAAAGGCCATTTTCCCTGCTAGAGCGGGGGTTAGCCTTGCGGTCCCCATGACAATCTTCTCCATTTTGCCCTATTTTCTGCATCTCTCCTTGTTAACCCCCTTGCCCGCATTTCTTCTTCCACCATCTTTAGCCAAGTCTTTCTCGGTCTTCCCCGTCTTCTACTTCCTTCTACATTCATTTCCATCACTCTTCTCAACCAGTCACTTTCATCCTTCCTCAACACATGACCAAACCATCTCAACCTGTTCCTCTTCACAGCATCAATCACAGGCTCTATTCCCATCATCTTTCGCAATTCATCATTTGTCTTCCTCTCTCTCAACGATACTCCGCACATCCGTCGAACCATTCGCATTTCCACCCTTTCCAACCTTCGTTGCTGCTCTACGTTCATTACCCATGTCTCGCTCCCATAAATCATAACACTTCTCACACATGCAGCATACACCTTTCCCTTCAGCTTCAACGACACTCCCCTCATCATCAGCACGCCACTCAATTCCCGAAACTTCTTCCATGCACATCTCACTCGAGCAACCGTTGCCGAGTCTGATCCACCTTCTCCATTTAGCATGTCTCCGAGGTAGCAAAATGTTTTCACACCTTCCAGCTTCACGCCGTCTCCAAGATCCAACTCAACATTTCCTCCATCTGCAGCTCCCTCTGTGCACACCTTACATTTGAATGTAGCTGCCACACTGGTTAATGACCCTCTCAGACCACTACATTTTTGATGAACCCACTCAGCGCACATTGTACACTGAATGGAGTTCACTCCGACACCCTTCCTGCACACAGCACACGGCCACTTCCCAGTTCTTTCCACCTCACCACATGCTTTACCACTTGCCATCACCTTCGTCTTTCCGATATTCGCCTTCAGACCTTTTGTCTCCATACATTCCTTCCACGTGTTCATCTTTTCCTTCAGTCCATCCATACTTTCCGCAATCAACACCAGATCATCTGCATACAACAACTCCCACGGTAAACCCTCCTATACGTTCTGAGCCAGCACCTCCATCACAGCTACAAATAGTAGTGGACTTAGTACCGACCCCTGATGCACTCCCACCTTCACCTCAAACTCACCACTGTTCCCGTCCTTCGTCCTTACAGCTGTGCGCGCTCTTTTGTACATTGCCATCACTACTCTGATCAACCATTCCTCCACTCCCAACTTCCTCAATGCCCATGTCAATACTTTGCGTGGAACCCGATCGAATGCTTTCTCCAGATCAACAAACCCAAGAAACAACTTCTTCCTCTTCTCCATGTACTTCTCCTGCAACTGCCTCACAATGAAAAGCGCGTCTGTCGTTCCTCTTCCTGGCATGAATCCAAACTACATTTCGTCGATCTTCACTTTCTTCCTTATCCTCCTCTCCAACACCCTTTCCAATACCTTCATTCCATGCTCCAATAACTTTATCGCTCGGTACGAGCCACACTCCAGAGGGTCACCTTTCCCCTTGTATAGAGGGACGAGGGTACTCAGTTCCCAATCCACTGGAATGCGGCCTTCTTTCACCACCAGATTACAGATCTCTGTCATTCTCTTCACACCCCAACTTCCTGCTGCCTTCAACATATCTCCCACAACTCCCGTCGGCCCTCCCGCTTTTCTACCCTTCATTGCTTTTATCGCTTCCTCAACTTCCTTCTCAGTTATCTTCTCTGCCGGTCCTAAAACTGGGTTACTCTCTATGTCGCCATCCCATTCATTCTCTGTATTCAACAGCATTTCCATATATCTTTTCCATCTTCCTTTAATTCCATCTGGGTCGACAACGATTTGTCCCACTTCATCCTTCAAGCAACTCACCCCCATCACATCACACCTCTCTTTCGCTATCTGCTTTGCAATCCTGAATACTGCTTTCTGACCCTCTTCCGAATCCAAGCGTTCTCCGAAGATTTTCCTACATGCCTCCTGTGCCTTTGCTACCTCTTTCTTTGGAGCCTTCCTGGCTGCCTTATAACTTTCATGCTCTGCTGTTTCTGCTCCCGTACCCTTCGCCTCCTGCCACTCCTTGAACTTCTTCCTCTTCTCGTCAATCCTCTTTCCAACTTCATCATCCCACCACCATGTTTCCGAGTGCCTCGGTGGTCCTTTTGTCCATCCACATACCTCACCAACGGCTCCCAACAGACTAGCTTTCATTGACATCCAACCACTTTCAAGCTCAACCACATCATCCTCGACCCTACTCAGCCTCTTTTTTAATGCCTCCCTTACTGTCACCTCTTTCAACCTCCACACCTTCATTCTCGGTTGGTACTGCACCCGTCGAGCTCTCCTCGCACCTTTCACCCTTACGTCGCAGACAACCAAGTGGTGCTGTGAAACAGCCTCCTCCCCCGGGATCACCTTTGTGTCCCGGAGGTGCCCCCTATCTCGCCTACGCACCATCAGGTAGGCAACGGTTGTCGTCGACCCACCTGACGTGTATGTAACAAGCTTATTATCCTCTTTCTGGAACTGAGTATTACAAATCAACAAATCAGCTCCATCAGCAAACTCCAAGATCCTTTCACCTTCTCCATTTCTCACACCATATCCGTAACCCCCATGAACTCCGTCAAAACCATCCATACTCCTTCCCACATGTCCATTTAGGTCTCCTCCTACCACAACAACTTCCTCATCTTTCACGTTTTCCATCAGCTTCTCTATCGCACACCAGAACTTGTCCTTCTCTTCATCGCTTCGACCAACCTGCGGAGCATATCCCGAGATGACGTTCACCAAGAGCTTTCCAATCATCATTTTCACCATCATCAACCTATCACTCACTCTAGTCACACTCACCACACTGTCTACAAACTCCTCAAAAAACAGGACACCAACACCATTCACGCCCTCCGGGCACCCTTGCCACACAAACTTGTATTTCTGTCCCTGCCTACCCTTCACCATTCTCACACCACTTCCCTTCCATCTCGTCTCTTGCACACAACATATGTCCACTCTTCTTCTGACCAATACTTCCACCACTTCTCCTGATCTCCCTGTCATTGTCCCTACATTCCATGTCCCAAACCTCAGAAACCGATCTCCACTTCGGGCTGTACCCTGCCCACATGTAGTTGTAATTGTCATGGTTCTCTCTTTGAGGCAATGTTTTTATGGCCGGATGCCCTTCCTGACGCCAACCCTCTTAGTCGCCTCTTACGACACGCAGGGATACGGCGTACCTATTCTTATCCAGGGTAAACACTGGGAAACGTTTAAAACATGGAAATTCTGGGGGGTTGGGGGCGGGGGGGGGGGGGGCGGCATGAGCATCACGGCTGCGGTTTAAATATATTTAAATAAATATTTAAACAAAACCATGAAAAACAATCTGGGAAAAGTCTCTATGTGAGAACGTGGATTTGAGAAAGCAGGAGCAGAGGTGAAAGAAAAACGAGATATCGGGGGCGGGGCACAAGTCGAGACGAGGAGGCCGCACAAGGCGCGAACAAAGAAACGATTAATCACACACAAATTACACACAAATTACCACAAATGAGAGTTACATAAAAACGGAATCAAAAGTACACAATATGCAGGCTTACCTACAAATACCATCCCTCAAAGCACTTGGTCCCTCAAAGTCGGCAGGGGTGGTGTTGGAGCCCTCGACGCAAGGGGGCACTGCGCTTGAGCCCTCGACGCAGGCGGACGCGATGCTTGAGCCCTCGGCGCAGGCGGGCGCGATGCTTGAGCCCTCGGCGCAGGCGGGCGCGATGCTTGAGCCCTCGGCGCAGGCGGGCATGGCGCTTGAACCCTCGGCAAAGACAGGTGTGGCGCTGGAACCCTCGTCACAGGTGGGTGTACTACTGGACTCATTTCTCACATCACCTTCAGAATGCCATTGCTTGAAATGAAACCATAAAACAAAAGTGGCCCGAACATGTAATCAAAGCTAAACAATGACAGCAAATGATGGGGTGGGGAGAACAATGAAAAGGCAATGCAATATTTCAACCTTTTTTCACCTTTGGTTGCTTGTTCCAAGGCAGGTTGGTCGTCTTTTCAAGCACTGCCACAAAAAAGCCACCTGTGTTTTGTTGGTGGGGCAAGATCCTGATGCTGCAAACAAACAGCACAACCAGAGATCAAACAAAGTGAGTACTCGGTAATGACCATACAATCACGTCAATGTGATCACAATGTATATCATATTGAGTCATGGCATAGCACAGTACATGCGAATCTACACTACAAAAGTGAACTTGTACACAGCAAACACTTAAATATCACGGGGGGTTACGTTCCTAGAAAAAGCCCCGATATTCGAAACAGCGATAGCTAAACCAATTTCCCATGGGAACAAGGGAGTTAGGTTCCTGGGCTTCGAGAAAATACAGAGGAAGGCGGGCAGCAGCCAAAAATAAACACATCACAATTTAAATAAACATGTAAAATAAATATATAAATCGGCTTCACAATGAAGTCTCCTGTTGCGTTTAAGCAGATTAAACATGGCCCTTGGCATCTGTAATTTGTATAAAGTCGACATATATTCTTGGAAATACGATGTGTGAGATATATGGATATATATGGAATATACTTGGAGATATATATATACAGTCACGTGAAAAAGTAAGTACACCCCATGTAAAGTTTTGACTTTTTCAACATATTTCAACATACAGCTGATCTTCATTTCAACATTATTGAGAGATAAAGGTGATATAATATAACAAATATCATAAAACATTTACATTTTGTAGTCCATTGTATAATTTAAATAAACATAAATGCAAATTTCGCATGTGGAAAAAGTAAGTACACCCCTACATTTATCACTACTTAAAATACCTAAAATTTGAATCAGGTGCACCAGCTCAGGTGCAAATGATTAGAATATCGTTAGAGAGGATCTTGGAGGAACTTGTCTTATTTAAACCTCAGACATTTCGTTTGGTTTGCTCTTTGTTGTTGAAGTGTGCGGCGTCACCATGCCCAGATCAAAAGAGCTTTCTGAGGCCTTCAGCAAGAAAGTTATAGATGCCTACGAGTCTGGGAAGGGATTTAAAAAGATCTCCAAACAATTTGAAATCAATCATTCGACTGTCCGGAAGATCATCTACAAGTGGAGAAGATTCCAAACAACTGCCACTTGTTCAGGCCAGGCCGCCCCAGCAAGTTCAGCCCGAGAGCACACCGCAAGATGCTGAAATAAGTCTCAAGAACCCCAGAATGTCATCACGGGACCTACAGGTAGCTCTTGCCACTGTTGATATCAAGGTGCACGAGTCTACCATTAGAAAGAGGCTGCACAAATTTGATCGACATGGGAGGTGTGCCAGGAGGAAACCTTTGCTGTCCAGAAAGAACATCAGGGCAAGACTAAAATTTGCCAATAAACACCTCGGCAAAGACCAGCACTTCTGGAACAATGGCTCTGGACAGATGAGTCAAAGGTAGAGCTATTTGGCCACAGTACCAGAAGACATGTTTGGCGAAAACCAAAGACAGCATTTCACCACAAGAACCTGATAACAACTGTAAAGCATGGTGGTGGAAATATTATGGTTTGGGACAGCTTTGCTCCATCAGGGCCTGAGCAGCTCACCATCATAGAATCCACGATGAATTCTTCATTGTACCAGAGGGTGCTTGAGGAAAATGTGAGGCCATCTGTTGGAAAGTTGAAGCTCAACCGAAGGTGGACCTTGCAACATGACAATGACCCTAAACATACCAGTAAATCCACCAAGGAATGGCTGAAAAGAAAGAAATGGAGGGTTGTGGAATGGCCAAGTCAAAGCCCGGATCGAAGTCCCATCGAGATGTTGTGGGGGGATTTGAAACGAGCTGTGCATGCAAGAAACCCCTCAAACATCGCACAGTTGAAAGAATTCTGCATGGATGAGTGGGCAAAAACTTCTCCCAGTCGATGTCAGAGACTGGTAGACAGTTATAAGAAATGCCTACTTGAGGTTGTTTCTGCCAAAGGGGGCAATACCACCTATTGGAGCCAAGAGTGTACTTGCTTTTTTCACATGCAAAATTTGCATTTATGTTTATTTAAATTATACAATGGACTACAAAATGTAAATGTTTCATGATATTTGTTATATTATATCAACTTTATCTGTCAATATTGTTGAAATGAAGATCAAACAGCTGTATGCTGAAATATGTTGAAAAAGTCAAAACTTTACATGGGGTGTACTTACTTTTTCACGTGACTGTACGGATATATGTGAGATATACTTGGAGATATATGGAAATACTGTTGAATGCAGAGAATGAATGGGATGGCAACATAGAGAGTAACCCAGTTTTCGGACCGGCAGAGAAGATAACCGAGAAGGAAGTTGAGGAAGCGATAAAAGCAAAGAAGAGTAGAAAAGCGGGAGGGCCGACAGGAGTTGTGGGAGATATGTTGAAGGCAGCGGGAAATTGGGGTGTGAAGAGAATTACAGAGATTTGCAATCTGGTGGTGAAAGAAGGCCGCATTCCAGTGGATTGGGAACTGAGTACCCTCGTCCCTCTATACAAGGGGAAAGATGACCCTCTGGAGTGTGGCTCGTACCGAGCGATAAAGTTATTGGAGCATGGAATGAAGGTATTGGAAAGGGTGTTGGAGAGGAGGATAAGGAAGAAAGTGAAGATTGACGAAATGCAGTTTGGATTTATGCCAGGAAGAGGAACGACAGATGCGCTTTTCATTGCGAGGCAGTTGCAGGAGAAGTACATGGAGAGGAGGAAGAAGTTGTTCCTTGGGTTTGTTGATCTGGAGAAGCATTCGATAGGGTTCCATGTGAAGTCCTAACATGGGCATTGAGGAAGTTAGGAGTAGAGGAATGGGTGATCAGAGTCATGATGGCAATGTACAAAAGAGCGCACACAGCTGTAAGGACGAAGGACGGGAACAGTGGCGAGTTTGAGGTGAAGGTGGGAGTGCATCAGGGGTCGGTACTAAGTCCACCACTATTTGTAGCTGTGATGGAGGTGCTGGCTCGGAACGTAAAGGAGGGTTTACCGTGGGAGTTGTTGTATGCAGATGATCTGGTGTTGATTGCGGAAAGTATGGATGGACTGAAGGAGAAGATGATCAAGTGGAAGGAATGTATGGAGACAAAAGGTCTGAAGGTGAATATCGGAAAAACGAAGGTGATGGCAAGTGGTAAAGCATGTGGTGAGGTGGAAAGAACTGGGAAGTGGCCGTGTGCTGTGTGCAGGAAGGGTGTCGGAGTGAATTCCATTCAATGTACAATGTGCGCTGAGTGGGTTCATCAAAAATGTCGTGGTTTGAGAGGGTCATTAACCAGTGTGGCAGCTACATTCAACTGTAAGGTGTGCACAGATGGAGCTGCAGATGGAGGAAATGTTGAGTTGGATCTTGGAGACAGCGTGAAGCTGGAAGGTGTGAAAACATTTTGTTACCTAGGAGACATGCTAAATGGAGAAGGTGGATCAGACTCGGCAACGGTTGCTCGAGTGAGATGTGCATGGAAGAAGTTTCGGGAACTGAGTGGCGTGCTGACGAGGAGGGGAGTGTCGTTGAAGCTGAAGGGAAAGGTGTATGCTGCAAGTGTGAGAAGTGTTATGATTTATGGGAGCGAGACATGGGTAATGAACATAGAGCAGCAACGAAAGTTGGAAAGGGTGGAAATGCGAATGGTTCGGTGGATGTGTGGAGTATCGTTGAGAGAGAGTAAGCCAAATGATGAATTGCGAAAGATGATGGGAATAGAGCCTGTGATGGATGCTGTAAAAGAAACAGGTTGAGATGGTTTGGTCATGTGTTGAGGAAGGATGAAAGTGACTGGTTGAGAAGAGTGATGGAAATTAATGAAGAAGGAAGTAGAGGACGGGGAAGACCGAGAAAGACTTGGCTAAAGATGGTGGAAGAAGAAATGTGGGCAAGGGGGTTAACAAGGGGAGATGCAGAAAATAGGGCAAAATGGAGAAGATTGTCATGGGGACCGCAAGGCTAACCCCCGCTCTTGCAGGGAAAATGGCCTTAAAATGCCTGTTGTTGTTGTTGTCTACCTATATTCTTGGGGAAAATACCAGGGGCATATAAAAGGCCCCTTTACATGGTATGTGCCATGTGCCGAAATATAGAAAAGAAGGAACATTCCATAGCTTGTATAAAATGCCAAACAATAGAAAAGAAGGGACATTCAGAAAATCTCCACATAAAGGGGCACCCTCCATGCAGCTGGTTAAAATACATTTACTTCATTATGCAGCTGTATGAATCAAATTGGCACCCCTTTATGTGAACTTTTCTAGAGCATTACCTGGTTCCTCAGAACACAGGGTAGTCCAGCATGCACACGAGATTTTTTGAATGTCCCTTCTTTTCTATTGTTTGGCATTTTATACAAGCTATGGGATGTCCCTTCTTTTATATAGTTAGCCACATGGCCATAAAAAGTGGGGTTTCAATGGCCTTTAAAAAAAAAAAAAAAAAATTGCATTTCCCCCAGGAATTACTACTGGAGTCAACATTTTTCTATGTCCAACTTTTTGGGGATCACCCCTATCAGACAAGCAAAAATAGGACTGCAGGTCCTGAAGCTCACCTGGATCAGGAGCAACAGTCATTCAAACCCACCACAGACCCCCTCAAATCCTGATATTTTTAATGCCGTGAACAAACTTTGGTACATTGCAGGAGGTAATGAAGGTTGTGGGCACATTTCATCAACATTGTGTGTGTAGTTTTGGTGAAGAGAGCAAATACCAATTTTGGGAGGTCAAACCCCCCTGTAGATACCCTTAATGAGCACAGATTTTGATGCAGTCAATAAACCTTCATTAGGTATCAGATATGAAGGTTGTGGCCAAGGTTCATCAAATTTGTGTATGTAGTTTTGGAGAAGAGGGTCAAACCATCCCCCTCCGTATATATATATTTTTGTTTTGAAAGCCATGAATTGGACGTATTGGCCGGTGTTTATTCCAGGTTTCAGCTAGTTTCAATGTATAGCCTTTGAGATGTGAGCGCCAACACATTTTGGGCGGATGGACAGACGGACACCAACGTGAATCCGAGGGTTTTCTTAATAAAACTCAAGAATACGGAAACAGCTGACATTTGGAACAAATTACCGCAATGTACAAAGCATTTACTTCTGAAATTTGAAGCCGATTTCGTCCAGTCGAAGCAGAGAAACGAATTTTCAGTCCCCATGTTAAAGTTGCAAACAGAGAAACCATCCCATATATAAGGGAGGGGCACTTTGCACCTCCCTTGGTACAATGCCTTCAGAAAGTATTCGAACCAATTGACTTTTTTCACATTTTGTTGTGCTACAGCCTGAATTTAAAATAGATTAAATTGAGATTTTTGTTTGTCACTGATCTGCACATAATACCCCATATTGTCAAAGTGGATTTTTTTTTACTGAAATAAAAAATGAACTGCAGAAATATTTGATTTACATTTAAGTATTTAAATCCATGCATCTATACTACATAGAAGCACCTTTGGCAAAGATGACAGCTTCGAGTCTTCGGAATGTCTATCAGCTTTACACATCTGGATTTTTGCCCAAATCATTCATGAACCTGCTGTCCACACCTGACGTTCAACTGAAGGTGACACAGGAATGTGAAATTTATTGGTTCATGGTTTATCATTTGCCGTTTCCGCCATGTTTGTTTGCTTATGGCTTCCCACCCGTGCTCAGCATGGGTACCTCACTAATATGTTATAAAATAAAGAGAACAAAATTTCCTGCTCCCAACAAAAACAAATACAAGTCAAAGCACATGTAGACCAAGGGAATTCATCCTTCCAGAATAGGTTTCAATTCCACTTCAATGCTTGAGTACAACACAAACATTATAACAAGTAAAAGATGACAAGCACAACCAAACAACAAAACCAAGCAATTACTCAGCAACGCTACTCACTGCAGAAAATAAAATAAAGTTAACGAGGAAGCAGCAAATAAATTGCTAATTTTACATTCACACAGCAGTTTTAACGCAACTTAATAGCCAAGTCTCTGAGTCTCTTTTTTAACACTCGTAATTATTAGATTTGTAAATTAGGCCATTGTGAAGGGAATGAAGATACCTCTTCAATCTATACGAAAAGAGAGACACTTGTCTATGTGTGTCTGTCACAATTTTTCCAAGAGATGACTGAATGGATCTTCGTCAAACTTTCACAGCTTCTTCAGTGAGTGCTGGAGAGTAGTTTAGGCAAAAATAAAATCTCTTTGATTTTTTTTTATTTATTTAAATAATCGTATTTGAAAGTTTTGAAAAAAACAAGTTGGATTTATTTTGTTTTGTTTTTAATCACTATCATGGGTGGACACAACACAACAGGCATTTTAAGGCCATTTTCCCTGCTGGAGCGGGGGTTAGCCTCTATCATGGGTGTATGCACCACATTTTTTCGTGGGTGTAACGAAGTATTTTATGCCCCCACCAAAATATATATATATATATATATATTGTTACGGAACCCAACGTCAGCCTATGGTTCCCCTTTGAGGGGGGATTAGTCCCCTCGATTATTGCTGACCGACGTGGTCCCTGAAGCTGCACCGCGGCCTCCGGAAAGGCCGGTGCACAGCCCCGTTCGTACAGCGGATAAGATGTTACTTGATTGCCGAGCGGTGTTTAGCAACCGCAGCACGAACCGTTAACAATGACTAACCCGATTCTGAACGTTGGCCAAATCGTGCCACCGATATTCAATGAGGGAAAAGACAAAGACGACGGATGTGAAGAAGAGGAAGACGAAGGCAAAAAGGTTTGAAATACGAATATGATTTATTTACTATTTACAATCAA
This sequence comes from Myxine glutinosa, assembly GCF_964187855.1. Lineage (NCBI taxonomy): Eukaryota > Metazoa > Chordata > Myxini > Myxiniformes > Myxinidae > Myxine > Myxine glutinosa. Next base: position 7,635,042 of record NC_136270.1, on the reverse strand, counting down.
AAGAAACAAAGGAGAAGGAAGGATAATAAAATAAAGCAGAAAGAGGGATGGACCAGAAGGACACAGTGAAAATTCTAGCTTATCTATTACAGTCTTAATTAATACCCAGGACAGAACAAACAAAGACGGACTCACACGAATGGGGAATTTGCAGGTAGGAATGACTGGAAGGAGGAATGGGAAGGTTCAGCTGGGGCAGATGGTTCGGGCTTGATCCCGCACGGGACGTCGGGCTGGACCTCGACGGCCTCCGATGCCACCGCAATCTGGCTCCCGCGTCGCAGCGGGTCGAAACTGCGTGGTCTCCAAGCTGGTGGTGGTGGACTCTCTGGGGACTCAACGTGGGGATCCCTTACTCATCTGCCGTCCCTGGCGCAACTCTTAGAACTCAATGGTTCGCTCCCCGTGCTGCCGTGGGGACGTCGTGCGCTTTCTCAGGACTCATCTCTCAAACGCAACCACCTTCGACTCCTTCCCGATCGCTCTTCCTCCGCCCTCTCAAGGCAAACCCCTCGTGCTTGGTTGGTTGTTCGGGGCTGGCTCACTCCTCCCCTCTATTATGAGGTGGAGACACGCCTTTCTTCTCCGAGTTGGAGCACATGGGCAATGGCGGCGAATGCAGTTGGCAATAGAGGCTTTGGGAATGGGGCTTTGGGAATGAAAGGGGATCTATCTATTTGAATTCGGTGCAATGGAGTGTCAATTAATGGAAGACACAGCCTTAACCTAATACACAGAATAAGGAAATAACTACCAACAAGCAGGGAATCTATGATTGGCTAAACGTGATTGTATATGACCTAACTACGGGACGCCCTTTGACCTTTATACACAACAACTGGAGGAAGGAGGGTCCACAATAAAACAATTTAAAAAACACATTCCTCATATCCACAACACTTGGATTTATTTTGTTTTGTTTTTAATCACTCTATCATGGGTGCACAACACAACAGGCATTTTAAGGCCATTTTCCCTGCTGGAGCGGGGGTTAGCCTCTATCATGGGTGTATGCACCACATTTATTAGTGGGTGTAACAAAGTATTTTATGCCCCCACCAAAATATATATATATATATATATATATATTATGTCAGGATACTTATATATATATATATATTGCAGCACAGCACATATAAAACTGCAGCACATAATTGGAAACATCCAGCTCAAAGGGCAGCGTTCCCCATTAATCCTGTGTTGTACCACCAGTTATGTCCCCGAGATGACCTTTAAAGAGCCTCCAGCTTGACGTACATCCTCATTCTACTGAACTTTTATCAGGGCATTGTCATAAATACACAAAACTCAAAAGTTTTAATAAAACAAAGCATCGCTCAAACAGCATACTATTTCGAAGAAACCTGGACGTTTGAACAGAAGCATGCAATGCACAGAGCTCGGAGCAAACATCAAAGGTATATATCAGCAATGCATCCCTGCTGATAATTTGATGCTCCTTGGGGAGAAACGATACGAATGGTGGTGTGCCTCATCCATTGCGTGTGACAGCTTTATGTCCGGCAAGTAGCAAACGATGCAGCAGAAGTTTAAACCACAAGGAAGGCACTCCAATCAAAGATCTCCAAACACGTCTGACTGGACGCTCAAAAAACACTATGTCTCACAGGTCCGCAATAACAATACAGGGTCCAGTAATACAGCTGGAAATACGGTGATGATTACGCACAACAAAGGTTGTGAAATCCTCAGTGCATCCTGATAACTGCACAGGAGATGAATGTTGCCAGCAATTCACTTCCATTTTGTGAAGTGGACCTGACATCAGTAATGGGACAATCTGTTTCAAACCTAGCTGCATACTGTGGAATTTCTGCAGCTGCAGCTATGAACGAAGAAGAAGCGTCAAAAAAAAAAGAAAAAAAAGAAGAAAAAAAAAGCCTCATTGGCATACATGATGTGACGTGTGTGATCCGTAAAAGGCTCAAATATCCTTCTCAACAGGTATCGAGAATGATGGCAGGGGCACACTCAAACAGTAAGTACCTGAAAATCCTTAAGCAGAGAGACATTTTGCTCAATTTGCAAAGCATATTATTCTTCCTTTTAAAATGAAAAGGAAAACCAAATGCTGCATTGGAGTCATCAGAAGGAACTAGAATAAGTAAAGAGCAAAGACAGAGTCATCAGGAGGAACCTGTGTTTGATATCTGTGCATGCGCAAGATTGGAGGTCACGCTCTTTCGAAGCTGTCCATGCGCTCATGCTTTCGAAGTTAAGTAATTTTTTCACAATTGTGTTTTTATCGAAACTGTATCTATAGTGTACTTATAGTGTGTCCTTAGTAAGATTCTCGGTGTTAATTTTTCATACCTGTATACAAAATCGTCTGTTAATTCGTGTCGCGTATTCTGAGGCCTAGTAGGCTTCCGTGTCCGACCTTGAGGCTTTGTTTTTCTCTCAGCGGTTCGTCGATTGCGCTGCAATTACTTTCGTTCTCTGTTTTTTGTCCCAGTCTTTCACCCCATACTTCCTGGTTTAAAATCGCAACTCAAAAAAAAAAAAAAATCCTTCTCTGCTCTTATTCGTTTATTCGTTGTTCTTATTTGTTCGTTCGTTCTTCGACCACGTTGTTCGTGATCACGTTGTTTAAAATGTTTAAACTTTCCCCTGAAGAACTGTATTCTGTCGTATATTATAACACCATTTTCTTCTTCTTCTATAAAAGGATGCTTTCGACTTGCTCACCAAATCCATTCATTCCAAAAAAAAATTCCATCTCTTACAGTTCCTTTTTTCTACATTCTCGAAACTCTCCTGCACTCCACCCCTACTTCAGCGTCCTCAAACGTATTTTTGACTCGAAGGTCTCAAGAAACTCATTTTGCAATAAATTTTCGTTTCCCATTAATCGTACACTTTTCAAAATCCAATCTCACCCCTCCCCTCCAAATCTACCCCCTTGCCCCTCCCCTCCAAATCTTCCCCATCACCCATCTCTTTCAAATATTCCCCCTTGCCCCTCTCCTCCAAATCTTCCCCATCACCCATCCCTTTCAAATCTTCCCCCTTGCCCCTCCCCTCCAAATCTTCCCCATCACCCCTTCCCTCCAAAACCTCCCCATCACCCCTCCCCTCCAAATCATCACCATCACCCATCCCCTTCAAATCTTCCCCCTCCCCTCCAAATCTTCCCCCTTGCCCCTCCCCTCCAAATCTTCCCCATCACCCCTTCCCTCCAAAACTTCCCCATCACCCCTTCCCTCCTAAACTTCCCCATCACCCCTTCCCTCCTAAACTTCCCCATCACCCCTCCCCCTCCAAAACTTCCCCATCACCCCTCCCCTCCAAATCTACCCCCTTGCCCCTCCCCTCAAAATCTTCCCCATCACCCATCTCTTTCAAATATTCCCCCTTGCCCCTCCCCTCCAAATCTTCCCCATCACCCATCCCTTTCAAATATTCCCCCTTGCCCCTCCCCTCCAAATCTTCCCCATCACCCATCCCTTTCAAATCTTCCCCCCTTGCCCCTTCCCTCCTAAACTCCCCCCACACCCTCCCCTCCGAGACTCTCCCTCGCTTCGAGACTCCGAGACTCCCCTCTCACCCCTCCTCCCCGCTTCTTCCCCCTTCCAACTTTCACCTTCATCTCCCCCAACCTTCTGCTTCGCTCTTCCCCCTCCTCAAATAACACCTCACTGTGCCTCACCCAATCACCATCAAACCTTATGTCCGCCCCATTCTTCCCTTTCTCCAAGCTATTCTGAAATCTCTGACACACCTTCAACAGCTCTCCCTACCTCCTCCTCCTCTTCCACATCTCACCCTACCCCTCCCCCCCCCCCCCCCCTGTTCTGTATCCGATGCTCCCCCTTCCTCTTCATTAACGGTATGGACCTCAAACATCCGGGGCCTTCGCTCAAACTTGACTGATCTCTCCATACAGGTTGCTTCTGACAAACCAGATGTGATCTGCTTAACAGAAACTTTCCTCCTTCATGATGTCTCTGATGCCTTGGTATCTCTCCCAGGTTACTCCCTCCTCCGGTATGATAGACCTAAGCCTCGTCCTGGAGGTGGGGTTGCTATCTTCATAAAAAAAACTCTCTTCCTCACTCGCCCTGCACTGCCCTCTCTCCACCTCACCCCCAGGAATACCTTTGGCTACGGCTTCCCCTTCGCTCCCACCTTTTGTTCATATGTGTGTTGTACCGTCCACCAAACAGTGATGACTCCATCTACATCTCGCTGTCTGATAATATGGACCAACTTCTATCTACCCTTCCCAACTCTCTCTTCCTCATATGTGGTGATTTCAATTGTCACCATGCCAGTTGGCTGGGTGTGGGTACCTCTCTCACCAGCCATGGCTCTTCAGCAAAGGACTTCTGCGACTCACTGGGACTGACACAATCTGTCAATTTCCCGACCCGGATCTCAGTCAACGGAGCATCTTCTCTTCTGAACTTGGTTATGACTAACTTCCCTGAAAATGTCTGCTGATCTTCTTCTGCTCCAATCGGCTCATCTGATCATGTGCTTGTTAAAGTGGACATCTCTCTGACCATTCTCAGAGAGCCTCCTCAGCGTCGACGAGTCTGGCATTTCACTCAGGCCAACTGGCACGGTCTTCAAGCAGCCATCAATCATCTGTACTGGTCTCCCATCTCCACCGCCTCTGACATCAACTCATCCTGGGATTTCTTCCAAAGTAAATTGCTCTCTCTCATGCACAGATTTATCCCATCTCGTCTTCAGTTGTCATACCCTTCCTCCCGTCCATGGTACACGGAATCTTGTGGTGAAGCAGTTGCCCAGAAACAACTTGCTTTCGTCTCCTGGAAAGCAAATCCAACGGAAGGAAATCTCATTTCCTTTCACAAAGCCCGAAACAAGTGTGTGTCCACCCTCAGGAGAGCCAGGAAACAATATCTCTCCGTTCTCAAGACCGAACTCTCTTATCTGTCTCCCTCTTCCAAATCCTGGTGGCATCTGGTCAAATCTGTTTCTGGTGTTTGTTCCCCCTCCATCCCCTCCCTCACCTCAAACAGCTACACGGCTGACTCCGCACATGAAAAAGCTGAATGCCTCAACACTGTGTTTGCCTCTAAATCTTGTGTCCCAAACCCATCCCTCTCTGTACCCTCTGTACCCACCGTACCCAGTCACACCCAGCTGCTCCTGGGCTCTGTGTCCTTTCCTCCTGACAAGGTGGAAAAGTTTCTGTCAACCCTCGACTCTGATTCTGCAACTGGACCTGACGGCATCAGCCCACGGGTCCTAAAATCCTGTTCTTCCGCTCTTTCACTCCCTCTCTCTGTTCTCTTCACCCTCTCTTTTGCTCAAGGTCATCTGCCATCTGCTTGGAAATCAGCCGACATCACCGCTTTGCACAAAAAAGGTGCAAAAACATATCCTAGCAACTACAGACCAATCAGCCTTCTCCCAATTATCAGCAAAGTCATGGAATCCATCATTGCTTCAGATATGAAATCTTTCCTCTTCTCCAATGGCTTGATCTCTGATCATCAATTTGGTTTCAGACCTGGTCACTCTACTCTGGACATGCTGCTTCTGCTTTCTCAACAATGGATGGAGGTCCTCAATGCCAAACAGGAAATTAGAGCTGTCTCCCTTGACATATCACGTGCCTTCGATACGGTCTGGCCCCCGCTCTGCTCACCAAACTCTCCGCCTTTGGTATCCATGGAAATCTCCACGCGTGACTGGCGGACTTCCTCTCTAGTCGTAGTCAACGTGTGGCCCTGAATGGGTTTCTCTCATCTCCTCTTCCTGTTCAAGCTGGAGTTCCCCAAGGCAGTGTTCTGGGCCCTGTGCTTTTTCTGGTCTTCATCAATGATCTCTCTGACTCTCTTGAAAATCCTCTCTATCTCTTTGCTGCTGACTCTACTCTCTGTCGCTCCATTCCTCATCCCTCAGATCGGCAGTCTGCAGCCTCCTCACTCTCTGCAGACCTGGACAAAATCACAGACTGGGCAAACAAGTGGAACATGTCTTTCAATCCTGACAAACCTCACACTCTTACGATGTCTCTCCGAAAAGACCGACTGGACAACCCTCCCATCCACTTTCTGAATAATCCTCTCCAAGAAGTTCTGTCACTCAAGCTTTTGGGTCTCTCTATCTGCCATGATCTTTCCTGGGAAAACCACATTTCAAATCTGGCCTCCAAAGCCAGTCGCCGACTGGGCATCCTCCGTCGTGCGAAGTCCTTCCTGGGCACACCTGAGCTCCTCACCACATACAAGGCTTTCATCCGCAGCTCAATGGAATACTGCTCTCCCCTCTGGGCTGGTGCTCCTGCCTCACACCTGGCTCGTCTTCACGCTGTTGAAACCAAAGCGTTCAGAATCATTGGAATCTCCCGCGATGAAGCTAACTCCAAGGGCCTTTCACTCACTCACCGCAGGCAGGTTGTGGTCTTTCCGTCTTCTACCGACTCCTCTCTAGCCTTGCCCTCCCCCCCCCCCCCCCCCCCAGCTCTCTCTGGGCTCTGTCCCCCAAATATTCCTACAGGTCGCACAAGATCTGCCTGCAACCCTCTTATAGTTAAACTGCCAAAATCAAGACTCTCTGCTCACCTTCACTCCTTCATTCCTCTTTTCTCCCGCCTCTGGAACAAACTCCCTCACTCTCTTCCATCCCACTCCACCCTCCAGGTGTTTTTTTTGTTTTTTTTGTATACTGAATCGAGGCTCGTGAACTTTAAAACAGCTGTTCACCACCATCTCTTATCTTCCCCCATCCAAAACCTTGATCTTTTCTACCCCCGCTAATTTCACCCCAAATCCACTTTTTTGAAATACCAACTTCTGTCCTGGAAGTCCTTGGTGTCCTTGTGTTTTATACTTCTCATCCCCCCCCCCCCCACCCCCCTTCCCACGCCTCCTCCCCCAAGCCCTCTCCCTCCCACACATCTCCCTGCTCTCAAATGTTATGTTTGTGTGCTTCCCCTTCTCTCCCCATCTTGTCTTCCGCTCCCTCTTTTTATATATTTTGTTTGTCTGGTTGATTTGTTTGTGAAATAAATGTTAGCTCTTTCACGAGCCTCGATTCAGTATACAAAAAAAAACCCCAAAAAAAAACCTGGATAGTATTCAGGTTTCAGCTGCTACTCCCCATCCCTAAAAAACATCCAGGCACAGCTAAGTAAACCTTCCAGAAAAAATTATGCAAGAATACACTTCTCCTAAGATGTCTCCTAAGACGAGAGACTTCTCCTAAGACAAAAAATAGAGAGAAATGAAGAAGAAGCCAGTATTAGAATGAATAAAGCGAAATATGAAAAAGTACAAAGAAATGTGAAAGGAACAAGATGTTGGGAAGAACCCAGATAGATAGATTTCAGCAGTTCATCCTCAGACAGAACCGCAGCCACAGTTACTTGATCGGTCAAATAACTAGCTTACCAGAGGTCCATGCGGGATGAAGTGACCCAAATGAAGTTGGCATCCAACTGTCACCCAAATGAAGTTGGCATTTTTAACCTTCTAGAGAAAAATGACACAATGCATTCAATATGTTTTGAAAGCCAAGATCAAGTTAAGTACAATGAAGGAGAAAAAAACAAAACGGGTTGGGACATGCTGAAGGAAGCAGGTTACGCACCAAGTAACCCACAAGTACAAGTAAACATAAAAGCACCACCCCTTAAAAGCATGTGGCCCAGTCAGGCAAACAGAACCGGCCATGAAGCCCTCAGCTTTCATGTCCTTCCACCCCATGCCCCGCACCCTCCACAAGCGTCCCGCGCGCTCCACAAGCGTCCCACGCGCTCCACAAGCGTCCCGCGCCCTCCACAAGCTTCCCGCGCCCTCCACAAGCTTCCCGCGCCCTCCACAAGCTTCCCGCGCCCTCCACAAGCTTCCCACGCCCTCCACAAGCTTCCCGCGCCCTCCACAAGCTTCCCGCGCCCTCCACAAGCTTCCCGCGCCCTCCACAAGCTTCCATCTCTTAATGTTTAATTTTTGCTTCCGGGATGCACCGGGATTCATTCCGGTCGCCCGGTCGGCCCGGAGGTGGGGGTGCGGGGCCTGTCACGGAACGTCAAAACAAACGGCCTGCCGGGGCCGCCCAAAAGTCGGGCATGAGGGGCGCGTCCACTAATGGAACGCCTCTCGCTTCCCAGATCGAGGGCCACGTGGTCAGGAGAACCTCGTCCCTTCTGGTTGCCTTGCCGTCCCACCGTGAGCGCTGGTCAGGGTGTACTTCAAACTAAGCTTAAGTGTCAAGTGTTAAGTTCCTCCTTGCCCTCGCAAGGGAAAGGCTAGGGTCAAGCTCTTCCAAATTTCCAAACACTAGAAATTGGACGTCTCAAATTAATTAATTAATTTGTTAATGCATCTCAGTCGCCCGCGACCTCTCTAGCGCGGGTGTCGAACCAGTTCAATTCCGGTGCGACCGGGCCGAGTATCGGCCCGGCCGTGGCTGAAGCCGTTGATTCCGCCGTAGCACGCTGCAGCATAGGCTCGCGCGTCCCTGGTCCGCCGGGGGCTCCGCGGGTGTCCTACCGTGCCTGACACTATTCTCTCAACTTTCGGGAGTAGGCGCCGGTGCCCGGGGACGGATTTCGCTGTCTAAACATGGTAGCGCTAGGCCAGTGGGACCGCCGGGACCCAAGTGCACTCACAAGTTGTTCTGCGCGTGGGCGGCAGTATCAGACCGGGGCGCCCAAACGCTCCCCGGCTAAAGTTCATCCTGAAGCGCCCACATTATAATAATAATAATAATAATTCATTTATTTTGTATAGCGCTTTTCATGGAGCCCAAAGGCGCTTTGACAGAGTGCAAAACATAATGCATAACAAAACATGAAAACAACAATTGCAAAAAGACAAGAATCAATAGGGAAATATTTAAAGCAAAAGGAGGGAGAAGGAGAAGTGATAGTCAGGGGTTAAATGCTGTGGGTTGAATGTTGAATGCAGTGCTGAACAGGTGGGTCTTGAGTGATGTTTTGAATGTGGTGAGTGAGGAGGAGTCTCTGATGGTGTGAGGTAGTGAGTTCCAGAGGGTGGGAGCAGCGATGGAGAAGGCCCTGTCCCCCCAGGATCTGAATTTGGTCCGGATGGGGGGGGGTCAGGAGGTTGGTACCAGCAGAGCAGAGATTGTGGGTGGGAGTGTGTCTGGAGAGGAGGTCAGCCAGGTAGGATGGGGCCAGGTTATGGAGGGCTTTGTAGGTCAAGAGGAGGATTTTGTACTGGATTCTCTGGGAGATGGGGAGCCAGTGAAGCTTGTAAAGGACGGGGGTGATGTGGTCACGGGTCCGGGAATGGGTGAGTAGACGGGCAGCGGAGTTCTGAATGTATTGGAGTTTATTGGTGATTGTTGAGGGTGAACCATAGAGGAGGCTATTGCAGTAGTCCAGACGGGAGGTGATGAAGGCGTGGATGAGGGTTTCTGCAGCCGTGGAGGAGAGGGATGAGCGGAGACGGGCGATGTTTTTCAGGTGAAAGAGGGCTGTCTTTGTGATCTGTTTAGTGTATTTGTCGAAGGAGGGGGTTTGGTCAAAGATGACGCCACATTGTGCGGACAAACCCCACCAAGTCGAGGGCCACGTGGTCAGGAGAACCTCGTCCCTTCTGGTCACACTGTGCCTATCGGCCGGCCTCGATTGCTGTAATGTTTGCAGATTTCCAGGATGCTGGCAGATGACCTTGAGCAAAAGAGAGGGTGAAAAGGACAGAGAGAGGGTGAGATAGAGCAGCAGAGCAGGATTTTAGGACCCGTGGGCTGATGCCGTCTGGTCCAGTTGCAGAATCAGAGTCGAGGTTAGACAAAAACTCCTCCACCTTCCTTGTCAGGAGAGAAGGACACAGAGTCCAGGAGCAGTTGGGTTCGACTGGGAAGGGTGGGAACAGAGAGAGAGATGGGTTTGGGACACAAGATTTTGAGGCAAACACAGAGTTGAGGCATTCGGCTTTGTCACGTGCGATGTCAACTGTGTGGCCATTTGAGGTAAGGGAGAGGATGGAGGGGGAACAAACACCAGAAACGGATTTGACCCGACGCCACCAGGATTTGGAGGAAGGAGACAGGTTTGAGAGTTCATTCTTGAGTGTGGAGAGATAGTGCTTCCTGGCACTCCTGAGGGTAGACACACACTTGTTCCGAGCTTGGTGGAAGGAACTGAGATTGCCTTCAGTTGGATTTGCCTTCCAAGAGGCAAAGGCAAGTTGTTTCAGGGCAACTGCCTCACCACAAGATTCAGTGTACCATGGACGGGAGGAAGGTTAAGACAACTGAAGACGAGATGGGATAAATCTGTGCATGAGAGAGAGCAGTTTGCTTTGGTAGAATTCCCAGGAAGAATTGATGTCAGAGGCAGTGGAGATGGGAGACCAATCCAGACGATTGATGGCTGCTTGAAGACCGTCCCAGTCGGCCTGAGTGAAATGCCAGACTCGTCGACGCTGAGGAGGCTCTCTGAGAATGGCCAGAGAGATGTCCACTTTGACAAGCACATGATCAGAAGAACCGATTGGAGCAGAAGAAGAGCAGCAGACATTAGCAGGGAAGTTTGTCATAACCAAGTCTAGAAGAGAAGATACTCCATCGGCTGAGATCCGGGTCGGGAAATTGACAGATTGTGTCAATCCCAGTGAGTCACAGAAGTCCTTTGCTGAGGTGCCATGACTGGTGAGAGAGGAACCCACACCCAACCAGCTGGCATGATGACAGTTGAAGTCACCACATATGAGGAAGAGAGAGTTGGGATGAGTGGATCGAAGTTGGTCCATGTTGTCAGACAGTGAAATGTAAATGGAGTCATCACTGTTTGGAGGACGGTACAGAACACATATGAACAAAAGGTGGGAGCTGAGAGGAAGCCGTAGCCAGAGGTACTCCTGGGGGTGAGGAGGAGAGAGGGCAGTGCAAGGAGAGTGAGGAAGAGAGTTTTTGATAAAGATAGACACCCCACCACCAGGACGAGGCTCAGGTCTATCATACCGGAGGAGGGAGTAACCAGGAAGAGATATTAAGGAATCAGAGACATCTTGAAGGAGGAAAGTCTCTGTTAAGCAGATCAAGTCTGGATTGTCAGAAGCAACCTGTATGGAGAGATCAGTCAGGTTTGAGCGAAGGCCCCAGATGTTTGAGGTCCATACCGTTAATGAAGAGAGAGCGGGAGCATCGGGTACAGGACAGGGGAGGGGAGGAGTAGGGTAAGATGAAGGATGAGAGGGGGAGGTAGGGAGAGCAGTTGATAGTGTGTCAGAGATTACAGAAGAGTTCCAAGAAAGGGAAGGATGAGGAGGATGAACGGTTTGATGGTGAAGGGATGAGGCACAGTGAGGGGTTGTTTGAGGGGGGGCAGAGGAAAGTAGAAGGTTGGGGGGGGGGTGGAGGTATGAGATAGAAGGGAGACGAAGTGGGGAGGAGGCAGCTTTGAGGAGGAGGGGGGAGGAGGGAGAATTGGAGAGGAATGGTATGAGGGGAGATTTGAATGGGAGGGGTTGGGGGGGAGTTTTGAAGGGGAGGAGTGAGGGGGAGTTTAGGAGGGGAGGGGCAAGGGGGGAGTTTAGGAGTGGAGGGGCAAGGGGGGAGTTTAGGAGTGTCGGGGCAAGGGGGGGATTTGGAGGGGAGGGGCAAGGGGGGAGTTTAGGAGGGGAAGGGCAAGGAGGGAGTTCAGGAGTGGAGGGGCAAGAGGGGAGTTTAGGAGTGGAGGGGCAAGAGGGGAGTTTCGAAAGTGGATGATTAATGAAAGACGAACATTGATAACAAATTGGGTTGTTGTGATTTTCAAGTTAGCAATCCGATTCAGAACGATGGAGGAGGGGTGGAATGAATGTGAATTTAGACCATGTAGTGAGGGAGACATAAAAGAGATTGAATTTCTTTTTTTTGACATGGAATGAGATGGAGAGGAATTTGAAAAAAGCCTTTTAAATAGGAAGAAAAACAGCGTGTTGTAATATACCACTGAATAAAACACTGAAGGGGAAAGTTTATACATATTTAAATAATATTAAAACAGAACCGTAAACAATCTTATATGCACAAAGTACCAACGGGGGGAGAGCCGAGAGGGACCACCACGAGTCACGTGGACAGGGCAAAAGGTGGATGGCAAGGAGATAATGGGGGCGGGGCGAACAGCACACCTGGACAGAAAGTACAGGATGAGACAAACAGCACACGTGGAGAAAGGAAAAATAAATGTTTGTGGTTTTTGGTTTTTTTTCGTTTTTTTTTTGGGGGGGGGGGGGGGATTTAAAACGTTAGACAAAGAGTATTATGTTCGGGGTAGAAGGGAAAAAACTAAGAGCCAAGCAAAACACGATGTAGGGGAGTTAGTAAACAAACACTGATGGGGGTATAAGGCCGCACACGCAGAGCAGAACACGATTAATTAATTACGAGTTACAGGAAATTCAAACCAAAACTAACTATAAACAAACAATATTACGCATGCACGATAAAATAACGAGTTGAAATTTGACAAACACACGAATGAAAAAATAACCGCTTTGGATGCCCGGAGAGAACCAAGCCTCAAGGTCGGAAGCTTCAACAACTAGGCCACGTGGCGCGAAATACTCGACTATTTTTTACAGGTATGAAAGATTAACACCGATAACAATCTTCCCAGGGACACGCAAAAGGTACACACACGTAAGATAAATACAGTTTCGACAAAAATACAAATGTGACAATTACTTAACTTCGAGCGTGCGTGAGGATCGTGGAACAGCTTCGAAAAACCGTGACCGCCTCGACAAGATCTCGCGAGATCTGATCATTTGTAATGATCCCTCACTTGCCTTCTATCAACAACTAATAACTTTACTTCAGTGACTTTCAAAGTCCGACTGACTGATTGGACGTCGTCTTATTATTATCAGACCTGGGATCATGAAATTTACTGCAAATGCAAAAAAGGGTGGAATTTTAACCTAACCACTCCCATCTCAGACTTGTATTCCCCAAACAGGCTTCATCCCTCAATCATCCTTCTCCCATTGCATACTTAACTGGTAGAGTGCATACCTCACCAGGCTCAACAGTTACATTTTGTATCCCATGGATAGGGCAGATCTGCAAATGTACAATTTGTCCTGTTCAGAAGAAAATCTCACCAGCTTGTTCTTATCACCTACAGAACTCATCAACCAAGTTTTGGTGGAATCCGTCTACAACGTTTTGAAATATCCTGCTATATATCGTTTTTGGCCCTATCTCTCAATGGCAAAGAATCAATGGAAAAAAAATTTGTATCCAGATCCGGACCTGTTCACCAAATCTTGTCCGAATCCATCCATAACCTTTCGAGATATATGCTGAAGAAGAGGACGAGGAAGAAGATGACCAGGAGTAAGATGAGGAGGACGACGAGGAGCAAGACTAAGACTAAGACTACGACTAGTAGGAAGACGAGGACGAGCATGATGGAGAAAGACGAGGACGAGCATGATGAGGAGAAAGACGAGGACGAGCATGATGAGGAGAAAGACGAGGACGAGCATGATGAGGAGAAAGACGAGGACGAGCATGATGAGGAGAAAGACGAGGACGAGCATGATGAGGAGAAAGACGAGGACGAGCATGATGAGGAGAAAGACGAGGACGAGCATGATGAGGAGAAAGACGAGGACGAGCATGATGAGGAGAAAGACGAGGACAAGCATGATGAGGAGAAAGATGAGGATGATGAGGAGAAAGATAAGGACGAGCTTGATGAGGAGGAAGATGAGGAGGAAGACGAAGACGAGGACGAAGACGAGGACGAAGACGAGGAGGAAGACGAGGAGGAAGACATGGACAAGCACGAGGAGGCAGATGAGGACGAGGAGGAAGACAAGCATGAGGAAGATGAGGACGAGATGAGGGGGAAGATGAGGATGAGGGCAAGATGAGGACAAGGAGGAAGATGAGGAATACGAGGATGAGGAGGAAGAGAAAGACGAGGCAGACGATGTCTACTATTGCCTTTGCTGTACTTATGACAACACGCTCCCAAAAGCCTTCCAGAAAAATCACCATTAACGTAACACTGTACAATGCCTGTAGATTTGGCAATCTAAAAATCAGAACAGGCATGAAATTGGAGAAACACACTTGATTAAAAAGAGGGAAAACATCCAGGAAGAGAAGGGAAGTAAGAAAGCAAACAAAAACAAATTCAGGAAAAGTAAAGGAAAGGACAAGAGAAAAGGACCACCGAGGCACTCGGAAACATGGTGTTGGGATGATGAAGTTGGAAAGAGGATTGCCGAGAAGAGGAAGAAGTTCAAGCAGTGGCAGAAGGCGAAGGGTACGGGGGTAGGGGGGGGGGGGGAAGAGGCAGAGCGTAAAAGTTATAAGGCAGCAAAGAAGGCTTCAAAGAAAGAGGTAGCAAAGGCGCAGGAGAGGCAAATAGGAAAATGTTCGGAGAACGCTTGGATTCGGAAGAGGGTCAGAGAGCGGTATTCAGGATTGCAAAGCAGATAGCGAAAGAGAGGTGTGATGGGGGTGAGTTGCTTGAAGGATGAAGTGGGACAAATCGTTGTGGACCCAGATGGAATTAAAGGAAGATGGAGGAGATATCTGGAAATGCTGTTGAATGCAGAGAATGAATGGGACTGCAACATGAAGAGTAACCCAGTTTTAGGACATGCAGAGAAGATAACTGAGAAGGAAGTTGAGGAAGTGATAAAAGCAATGAAGAGTAAAAAAGCGGGAGGGCCGACGGGAGTTGTGAGATATGTTGAAGGCAGCGGGAAGTTGGGATGTGAAGAGAATGACAGAGATCTGTAATCTGGTGGTGAAAGAAGGCCGCATTCCAGTGGATTGGGAACTGAGTACCCTCGTCCCTTTCTACAAGGGGAAAGGTGACCCTCTGGACTGTGGCTCGTGTAGAGCGATAAAGCTATTAGAGCATGGAATTAAGGTATTGGAAAGGGTGTTGGAGAGGAGGATAAGGAAGAAAGTGAAGATCGACGAAATGCAGTTTGGACTTATGCCAGGAAGAGGAACGACAGACGCGCTTTTTATTGCAAGGCAGTTGCAGGAGAAGTACATGGAGAAGTGGAAGAAGTTGTTTCTTGGGTTTGTTGATCTGGAGAAAGCATTCGATGGGGTTCCACACAAAGTATTGACATGGGCATTGAGGAAGTTTGGAGTGGAGGAATAGTTGATCAGAGTAGTGATGGCAATGTACAAGAGAGCGTGCATAGCTATAAGGACGAAGGACGGAGACAGTGGTGAGTTTGAGGTGAAGGTGGGAGTCCACTACTAATTGTAGCTGTGATGGAGGTGCTGGCTCCGAACATAAAGGAGGGTTTACCGTGGGAGTTGTTGTATGCAGATGATCTGGTGTTGATTGGGGAGAGTATGGATGGACTGAAGGAGAAGATAAACAAGTGGAAGGAATGTATGGAGGCAAAAGGTCTGAAGGTGAATATCAGAAAGACGAAGGTGATGGCAAGTGGTAAAGCATGTGGTGAGGTGGAAAGAACTGGGATGTGGCCACGTGCTTTGTGCAGGAAGGGTGTCGGTATTAACTCCATTCTATGTACAATGTGCACCGAGTGGATTCATCAAAAATGTAGTGGTCTGAGAGGGTCCTTAACCAATGTGGCAGCTACATTCAAGTGCAAGGTGTGCACAGACGGAGCTGCAGATGGAGGAAATGTTGAGTTGGATCTTGGAGACGGCGTGAAGCTGGAAGATGTGAAAACATTTTGCTACCTAGGAGACATGCTGAATGGAGAAGGTGGATCAGACTCGGCAACGGTTGCTGGAGTGAGATGTGCATGGAAGACGTTTAGGGAACTGAGTGGCGTGCTGACGAGGAGGGAAGTGTCGTTGAAGCTGAAGGGAAAGGTGTATGCTGCATGTGTGAGAAGTGTTATGATTTATAGGAGCGAGACATGGGTAATGAACGCAGATCAGCAACGAAGGCTGGAAAGGGTGGAAATGCAAATGGTTCGCTGGATGTGTGGAGTATCATCGAGAGAGAGAGGAAGAAATGATGAATTGCGAAAGATGATGGGAATAGAGCCTGTGATGGATGCTGTGAAGAGAAACAGGTTGAGATGGTTTGGTCATGTGTTGAGGAAGGATGAAAGTGACAGGTTGAGAAGAGTGATGGAAATGAATGTAGAAGGAAGTAGAGGACGGTGTTACGACCTGGCCCTTGTGTGAAGGGCTCGGGGTACTGCCCATTGCTCTGCAGATCCTAATCGATGTGCTCAGGAGACCAATACGTTCCCCGTGGGCGGGTCGCACCGTATGAGCAATCAGAAGTGACCGAGCGAAGCTACCATCCAAATGCTGACGCAATTTTTTACACCCCCCCCCCCCCCCCCCCAATCTTCAACACACAGTATGCCAATTCAGAAATGCAATGCAAATTCAAAACAGGAGAATAAATGCAAATACTTTACTCAAAATCAAGGAAAAACATAGGGTGCAACACCAAGGAAAAGATAAATCATAAGGAAAGGAAATCCCGCTGATATGCAGCAGCAAAGATCAAGTAATTAAAGGACAGACAGGCGCCAAGACAAAATAGACAAGACAATTAAACGACCCACCCGGTATCCCTGGCTAATCCCAAAGGGTAGGGAGAGGGCAGCAAAATAACAAAGAAATATTCGCCAGGATATAAAGGAAATAAAAGGTAAAATAAAACTGGGAGGGGAGGAGGGGAATTCAGGCCTGTTTCAGATGGCGTCCTGGCTGCCTCGCCCCAGCCACGTGTCCCGAGGGTGGAGCCTCCCCTCCACTCTTCTCTTCTCTTCTCTTTCTCAGTGGGTGTCCTCAAACTCCACGAACAACTTGCCCAGAGCTGTTCCTGCAAGACCATGAAGCTGCACGTTGCCTCCGGCCGGCTCAGACGAAACTTGATGAGGAGCACAAGCTTCTGGCTTCCTCTCCCACTTCATCATGATCGACCCCACGACCACCGAGAAAAGCCTCCTCCACCCAAATCTCTCCTGCACCAACTGTCCCTCCAACAGGCAGCCCTCAGAGAGATTAATCAAAAATCCTCAAAAAGCTCACAAAGGCCGAGTTTCTCATCAAAACCTGGACCACGCGTCCTGCGTTCGGTTTTCGCCTTTCTCCACCGATCTGACGCCCTCTTCGTCTTCCTCCCTCTCCTCTTCTTCTTTCTTTCTTCCCAAAGGTTCTTTCTCTATTCAGTTATGTAGAGCTCCGGTGGGAGGGAGAAGGTCGATAAGGAAGATCTTTGTTTTTCTTTTAACAAAAGAATAAAAACAAGCATTCTGAGTATTACGCTGCAATACATGTCCCCTACCGGCAGTTTGTCGTCCGGAAAACTGTTGGGGAAATTACCAAAGTTCAAAGTGCCATAACTTTGTCAAAAATGATCGAAACGTCGTGAAGTTCGAACTTGATCTGTAACTTATCATGAGGAAACCATGTACCAAGTTTGAAATCATTGGCATTAAGAGTTCAGAAAAAAAGTCCAGAAAACTGTTCTTTGGATGACGGACTGACAGACAGAGGGACGGAGTGCAAACCTATAGTCCCCTCCGGTGTACACCGGTAGGGGACTAATAAAGTGAAAGGGGAGAAAAAAGAAAAGAGCAAATCTGGTTTCACAGCCGACCAGGAATTTCAGATAAGGTACACCCCAACGATCACAGCTTCTAAAAATTGCAAGCCCAGCCCCATGAGTGTACCATCCTTAAACAATCAACCCCACGAATCCACCCCACAAACATTCTCGGAAGACCGAGAAAGACTTGGCTAAAGGTGGTGGAAGAAGAAATGCGGGCAAGGGGGTTAACAAAGGGAGATGCAGAAAATAGGGCAAAATGGAGAAGATTGTCATGGACCCCGTAAGGCTGACCCCCACTCCAGCAGGGAAAATGGCCTTAAAATGCCTGTTTGTTGTTGTGAAGGAAAGGAACAAGAATGATATTTTCCAGTTTCCTTAAAGCTTAGCAATCACAGCAAAGTCTAATGGTTTCTCCTTCAACTGTTTCCCATCGGTGCTCACCATCTGTGTAGATCCAAAGTTTCATTTGGAGGGAACATCGAAGGGCGTAACCGTCCACGTTGCCGCTTGGTAACATCTGGCCAAGTGGAAAACCAGTGGCCATCACGTGACATCACCTGTTTATACAAGTGTATGGATGGGGGATTCAGTGCACCGACCTGAGGCCCTTTACAGTTAAGAAAATAGAATAGAACAGGCCCAGAGCTCAATTCGTTTTGAAGTGTTCACCTTTCTTTTCGAACATTGAAAACATAAATTAACTAGAACGGCACTCGGTAGCGCACATACCTCAACCAGGTTGAACAGTTTACGTTTTGTATCCCACTGATTGGCTGGATCCCCATTGAGATCTCGCGAGATCTTGGAGACGGCGGCAGGGATTTTCGAAGCTCCACACGGTCTCCACGTTTTTCGAAGTTAAGTCTGTTCACAATTGTATTTTGTCGAAACTGTATTTATCTTTCGGTGTGTGAAGTTATTGTGTGCAACTTTGGTTGTTTCTCGGTGTTTATCTTTCATAAATTGATCGTCTGTTTGCCGTGTCGTGTCTTGAGGCCTTGTACAGTGTGCACTGTACAACCTTGAGGCTTTGTTTTTCTCTCAGCGGTCCGTCTTTTGTGATCCAATAACTTTCGTTCTCTGTATTCCCAGTCTTTTCACCCATAGCCTACTTCCTTGTGTAAATCTCAACTCAAAAAAAACAAAAAAAAAAAACATTTTCCTTCTCTGTTCTCATTCGTTTATTCATTCTTATTCGTTCGTTCGTTCTTCGACCACGTGTTTCTCCCCCATTTCCCCAGATAGTTTTCACTCATTAACCTTCAATGTTTACACTTTCCCCTCAAGTTATGTATTCCGTCATATTTTATAACACCTTTTTCTTCTTCTTCTTTAAAAGGCTGCTTTCGACTTGCTCACCAAATCAATTCATCCCAAAAAAAATATCCATCTCCTATAGTGCCTTTTTTCTACATTCCCTAAACTCTCCTGCACTCCATCCTCCATCCAGCGTCCTTAAACGGATTTTTAACTCGAAGGTCACAAGAAACTCATTTTGCAATAAATGTTCGTTTCCCATAAATCGTACACTTTCAAAAATCCAATCTCACCCCTCCCCTCCAAATCTTCCCCATAACCCCTCCCCTCCAAATCTTCCCCATCACCCCTCCCCTCCAAATCTTCCCCATCACCCATCCCTTTCAAATCTCCCCCCTTGCCCCCTCCCTCCTAAACTACCCCCTCACCCCTCCCCGCCAAGACGCCCCCTCGCCCCTCCCCTCCTAGACTCCTGCCTCACCCCTCCCCTCCAAATCTCCCCCATATCCCATCCCTTTCAAATCCCTCCCCTTGCCCCTTCCCTCCCAAACTCCCCCCTCACCCCTCCCCTTCAAATCTCCCCACCCTCATTGCTTCTCAATTTCCCCCCTCTCACTCTCCCTCCTCAAAGCGTCCTCCCCGCTTCTTCCCCCTTCAAACTCTCACCTCCATCTCCCCCAACCTTCTGCCTCGCTCTTCCCCCTCCTCAAATAACACCTCATTGTGGCTCACCCAATCACCATCAAACCTTTTGTCCGCCCCATCCTTCCCTTTCTCCGAGCTATTCTGAAATCTCTGACACACCTTCAACAGCTCTCCCTACCTCTTCCACCTCTTCCACATCTTACCCTACCCCTCCTCCCCCCTGTTCTGTATCTAATGCTCCCCCTTCCTCTTCATTAACGGTATGGACCTCAAACATCCGGGGCCTTCGTTCAAACTTAACTGATCTCTCCATACAGGTTGCTTCTGTCAAACCAGACGTGATCTGCTTAACAGAAACGTTCCTCCTTTATGATGTCTCTGATTCCATAGTATCTCTCCCGGGCTACTCCCTCCTCCGGTATGATAGACCTGAGCCTCGTCCTGGAGGCGGGGTTGCTATCTTTATCAAAAACTCTCTTCCTCACTCGCCCTGCACTGCACTCTCTCCACCTCACCCCCAGGAATACCTCTGGCTACGGCTTCCCCTTCGCTCCCACCTCTTGTTCATATGTGTGTTGTACCGTCCACCAAACAGTGATGACTCAATCTACATCTCGCTGTCTGATGATATGGACCAACTTCTATCTACTCATCCCAACTCTCTCTTCCTCATATGTGGTGATTTCAACTGTCATCATGCCAGTTGGCTGGGTGTGGGTACCTCTCTCACCAGCCATGGCTCCTCAGCAAAGGACTTCTGCGACTCACTGGGACTGACGCAATCTGTCAATTTCCCGACCCGGATCTCAGTCAACGGAACATCTTCTCTTCTGGACTTGGTTATGACTAACTTCCCTGAAAATGTCTGCTGCTCTTCTTCTGCTCCGATCGGATCATCTGATCATGTCCTTGTTAAAGTGGACATCTCTCTGACCATCCTCAGGGAGCCTGCTCAGCGTCGACGAGTCTGGCATTTCACTCAGGCCAACTGGCACGGTCTTCAAGCAGCCATCAATCATCTGGACTGGTCTCCCATCTCTACCACCTCTGACATCAACTCATCCTGGGAATTCTTCCAAAGTAAATTGCTCTCTCTCATGCACAGATTTATCCCATCTCGTCTTCAGTTGTCATACCCTTCCTCCCGTCCATGGTACACGGAATCTTGTGGTGAGGCTGTTGCCCAGAAACAACTTGCCTTCGTCTCCTGGAAAGCAAATCCAACGGAAGGAAATCTCATTTCCTTTCACAAAGCCCGAAACAAGTGTGTGTCCACCCTCAGGAGAGCCAGGAAACAATATCTCTCCGTTCTCAAGACCGAACTCTCTTATCTGTCTCCCTCTTCCAAATCCTGGTGGCGTCTGGTCAAATCCGTTTCTGGTGTTTGTTCCCCCTCCATCCCCTCCCTTACCTCAAACGGCTACACAGCTGACTCCGCACGTGAAAAAGCTGAATGCCTCAACTCTGTGTTTGCCTCTAAATCTTGTGTCCCAAACCCATCCCTCTCTGTACCCACCATACCCAGTCGTACCCTGCTGCTCCTGGACTCCGTGTCCTTTCCTCCTGACAAGGTGGAAAAGTTTCTGTCAACCCTCGACTCTGATTCTGCAACTGGACCCGACGGCATCAGCCCACGGGTCCTAAAATCCTGCTCTGCTGCTCTGTCTCACCCTCTCTCTGTTCTCTTCACCCTCTCTTTTGCTCAAGGTCAACTGCCATCTGCTTGGAAATCAGCCAACATCACCGCTTTGCACAAAAAAGGTGCAAAAACAGATCCTAGCAACTACAGACCAATCAGCCTTCTCCCAATTATCAGCAAAGTCATGGAATCCATCATTGCTTCGGATATGAAATCTTTCCTCTTCTCCAATGGCTTGATCTCTGATCATCAATTTGGTTTCAGACCAGGTCACTCTACTCTGGACATGCTGCTTCTGCTGTCTCAACAATGGATGGAGGTCCTCAATGCCAAACAGGAAATTAGAGCTGTCTCCCTCGACATATCACGTGCCTTCGACACGGTCTGGCACCCCGCTCTGCTCACCAAACTCTCCTCCTTTGGTATCCATGGAAATCTCCACGCATGGCTGGCGGACTTCCTCTCTAGTCGTCGTCAACGTGTGGCCCTGAATGGGTTTCTCTCATCTCCTCTTCCTGTTCAGGCTGGAGTTCCCCAAGGCAGTGTTCTGGGCCCCGTGCTTTTTCTGGTCTTCATCAATGATCTCTCTGACTCTCTCGAAAATCCTCTCTATCTCTTTGCTGATGACTCCACTCTCTGCCGCTCCATTCCTCTTCCCTCAGATCGGCAGTCTGCTGCCTCCTCACTCTCTGAAGACCTGGACAAAATCACAGACTGGTCAAACAAGTGGAACATGTCTTTCAATCCTGACAAATCTCACACTCTTACTATGTCTCTCCGAAAAGATCGACTGGACAACCCTCCCATCTACTTTCTCAACAATCCTCTCCAAGAAGTTCTGTCGCTCAAGATTTTGGGTCTCACTATCTGCCATGATCTTTCTTGGGAAAACCACATTTCCAAGCTGGCCTCCAAAGCCAGTCGCCGACTGGGCATCCTCCGTCGTGCGAAGTCCTTCCTCGGCACACCTGAGCTCCTCACCACATACAAGGCTTTCATCCGCAGCTCAATGGAATACTGTTCTCCCCTATGGGCCGGTGCTCCTGCCTCACACCTAGCTCGGCTTCACGCTGTTGAAACCAAAGCTTTCAGAATTATTGGAATCTCCCGCGATGAAGCTATCTCTGAGGGCCTTTCTGAGGTGTTTGTGTCCTTCCCCCTCTCTCCCCATCTTGTCTACCGTTCACCACCGCAGGCAGGTAGGTGGTCTTTCTGTCTTCTACCGACTCCTCTCCGGCCTTGCACCCCCAGCTCTCTCTGTGCTCTGTCCCCCAAATATTCCTACAGGTCGCACAAGATCTGCCAGCAACCCTCTGATGGTTAAACTGCCGAAATCTCGGCTCTCTGCTCACCTTCACTCTTTCATTCCTCTTTTCTCCCGCCTCTGGAACAAACTCCCTCACTCCCTTCAATCCCACTCCTCCCTCCAGGTCTTTAAAACAGCTGTTCACCACCATCTCTTATCTTCCCCCATCCAAAACCTTGATCTTTTCTACCCCCGCTAATTCACCCCAGATCCACCTTGTTTGAAATTCCAACTTCTTTCCTGGAAGTCCTGGCAGTGTCCATATGTTTTATACCTCTCCCACCGCCCCCTTCCCACGCCCCCCCCCCCCCCCCAAGCCCTCGCCCTCTCTCAGATCTCTCGATGTCTCCATGTCTCTCGGTCACTGCTCTCAAATGTTGTGTTTGTGTCCTTCCCCCTCTCTCCCCATCTTGTCTACCGCTCCCTATGTTATATGTTTTATGTGTCGGTTTGTCTTTCTGTGTGATTAATGTTCGCTCTTTCACGAGCCTCGACCTTGTATACACAAAAAAAAAAGAAAAAAAGAAAAAAAAAAGACCTTAACCAAAATCGAATCTGCTTGTTCTTTTGAATTACCCATATCTTCCAAGTTCTCACCACAAAGTTCTCAAAATCCATTTACAACTTTTTTTTAATATCATGCGATGCATCGTTTTTGGTCCCATCTCACAAAGGTGAAGAATCGTGACTTAAAAATAAAAAATTTAAAATCTCAGATTCAGATATTCACCAAAATCTAATCAATTATTCTCTGTCACACCCAACCTGTCCAGCAGGTTTTGTCTAAACCTGTCCATAACTTTTTGAGATCCTAATTACACACACACAAACAAACAAGACAGACAGACAGGAGTGAAAATTGTACACAAGACATTCACAGTTAGTAATATTAGGTGCATCGGAAAGTAATGTCGTTTTCAAAGAGGAATACACAGCTTAAAAAACGACATTACTTTCCAGTACACCTAATGTAATATAATGTGCAGTATACGTGGAAGAATTTTTATTTTTTTGACATTTATCCTGGATTGTATGTACGTATTTATATATGTATGGATTGTATGTACTTTTTGTTTCAACAAACATGGATGAAAAAACAAGACGTCATGCAGAGCATGATATTGGCAAAATCCACCCCTCCCCCTAAAAATGGTTGCCATGGACACTTCAAATTGTCCATTTCATTAAGATTAAAATTGACGATCTCAATCAAAGCTTGAGTCAATTGGATTAAAATTGATGTTTTTCAGATGAAAATTGATATTCAGTGAGGCACTATGTAATTGCTGTTTAATTTTCAAGTCAATCGGTTGAAAATTGGATGAAAAAAATTGAGAGATCTCGCGAGATTTTGCGGGGGAAGTCACGGTTTTATGAAGCTGTCCCGACCTTCGCGCATGCTCGAAGTTAAGTAATTGTTCACAATTGTATTTTTGTCGAAACTTTATTTATCTCACGTGTGTGTAACCTACAGTGCGTCCCTTGGAAGATTATCGGTGTTAATCTTTCATACCTGTATAGAGTGGTCGAGTTTTTCGTGCCACGATATATTGCGGCCTTGCTGTTGTTCTTTAAGCTTCCTACCTGGAGGCTTTGTTTTCTCTCAGCGGTCGATTGTGGTCCTGCTACTCTCGTTCTCTCAGATTTTTTCCCAGTCTTTTCACCCCATACTTCCTTGTTTAAAATCCTAACTCACAAAAACAAACAAAAAAAACCAAAACATTTCCTTTCTTTGTTCTTTTCGTTCGTTCTTCGACCACGTGTTTCACCCCCATTTCACGCCATTCCCCAGATCTGTTTTGCCCTGTTCTTTTTGCTGACATATTTTGCCCTGTTCACGTGACTCGTGGTTGTCCCTTTAGGCTCCCTCTCCCCGTTGTTTTTTTTTGTGAATATTAGATTGTTCTTCACGGTTCTGTTTAAGTATGTTTAAACTTTCCCCTGCAGTGTTTTATTCAGTGGTATATTACAACACGCTGTTTTTCTTCCTATTTAAAAGGCTTTTTTCAATTTACTCTCCAACTCATTCCATTTCAAAAAAATATTAAATCTCTTATAATTCGAAATCACGACATGCTCTAAATTCAAATTCATTCCACCCCTCCTCCATCGTTATTACACAGATCGCTAACTTGAAAATCACAATAAACCCAATTTGTTATAAATGTTCGTCTTTCATTAATCATCCACTTTCTAAACTCCCCCCTTGCCCCTCCCCTCCTAAATTCCCCCCTTGCCCCTCCCCTCCTAAACTCCCCCCTAACCCTCCCCTTCAAATCTCCCCCCTCCCCCTACCATCCCTCTCCAATTCTTCCCCCTCCCACCCCCTTCTCAAAGCTGCCTCCTCCAGAATTCATCTCCCTTCTATCTCATACCTCCACCTCCCCCAACCTTCTACTTTCCTCTGCCACACCTCAAAGAACCCATCACTGTGCCTCATCCCATCACCATCAAACCTTTCGTCCTCATCCTTCCCTTTCTTGTAACTCTTCTGTAATCTCTGACACACGATTAACTGCTCTTCTTACCTCCCCCGCCCATCCTTCATCTGCCCCTACCCCACCCCTCCCCTCTCCTGCACCCGATGCCCCCCGCTCTCTCCTCATTAACGATATGGACCTCAAACATCCGAGGCCTTCGCTCAAACCTGATTGATCTCTCCATTCAGGTTGCTTCTAACAATCCAGACTTGATCTGCTTCACAGAAACTTTCCTCCTTCAAGATGTCTCTGATTCCTTAATATCTCTTCCTGGTTACTCCCTCCTCCGGTATGATAGACCTGAGCATCGTCCTGGTGGTGGGGTTGCTATCTTTATCAAAAACTCTCTTCCTCACTCTCCTTGCACTGCCCTCTCTCCACCCCACCCCCAGGAGAACCTCTGGCTACGGCTTCCTCTCCGCTCCCACCTTTTGTTCATATGTGTTCTGTACCGTCCTCCAAACAGTGATGACTCCATTTACATGTCACTGTCTGACAACATGGACCAACTTCTATCAACTCATCCCAACTCTCTCTTCCTCATATGCGGCGACTTTAACTGTCATCATGCCAGGTGGCTGGGTGTGGGTTCCTCTCTCACCCGCCATGGCACCTCAGCAAAGGACTTCTGTGACTCATTGGGACTGACACAATCTGTCAATTTCCCGACCCGGATCTCAGTCAATGGAGTATCTTCTCTTCTCGACTTGGTTATGACAAACTTCCCTGCAAATGTCTGCTGCTCTTCTTCTGCTCCAATCGGTTCTTCTGATCATGTGCTTGTCAAAGTGGACATCTCTCTGGCCATTCTCAGAGAGCCTCCTCAGCGTCGACGAGTCTGGCATTTCACTCAGGCCAACTGGCACGGGCTGCAAGCCGCCATCAATCATCTGGACTAGTCTCCCATCTCTACTGCTTCTGACATCAATTCCTCCTGGGAATTCTTCCAAAGCAAACTGCTCTCTCTCATGCACAGATTTATCCCATCTCGTCTTCAGTTGTCTTACCCTTACTCCCATCCATGGTACACTGAATCTTGTGGTGAGGCAGTTGCCCTGAAACAACTTGCCTTTGCCTCTTGGAAGGCAAATCCAACTGAAGGTAATCTCAGTTCCTTCCACCAAGTTCGGAACAAGTGTGTGTCTACCCTCAGGAGTGCCAAAAAGCACTTTCTCTCCACACTCAAGAATGAACTCTCAAACCCGTCTCCTTCCTCCAAATCCTGGTGGCATCTGGTCAAATCCGTTTCTGGTGTTTGTTCCCCCTCCATCCCCTCCCTCACCTCAAATGGCTACACAGTTGACACCGCACGTGACAAAGCCGAATGCCTCAACTCTGTTTGCCTCAAAATCTTGTGTCCCAAACCCATCTCTCTCTGTTCCCACCTTACCCAGTCGAACCCAACTGCTCCTCGACTCTGTTTCCTTCTTTCCTGACAAGGTGGAGAAGTTTTTGTCAACCTCGACTCCGATTCTGCAACTGGACCAGAGGGCATCAGCCCTCGGGTCCTAAAATCCTGCTCTGTGGCTCTATCTCACCCTCTCTCTGTTCTTTTCACCCTCTTTTGCTCAAGGTCATCTGCCAGCATCTTGGAAATCAGCAAACATTACCGTTTTACACAAAAAAGGTGCAAAAACAGATCCTTGCAACTACAGACCAATCAGCCTGCTCCCAATTATCAGCAAAGTCATGGAATCCATCATTGCTTTGGATATCAAATCCTTCCTCTTCTCCAATGGCTTGATCCCCGATCATCAATTTGGATTCAGACCAGTTCATTCTACTCTGGACATTTTGCTTCTGCCATCTCAACAATGGATGGAGGTCCTCAATGCCAAACAGGAAATCAGAGCTGTCTCCCTCGACATGTCACGTGCCTTCGATACGGTCTGACACCCAGCTCTGCTCACCAAACTCTCCTCCGATGGTATCCATGGAAATCTCCACGCTTTGCTTGCGGACTTCCTCTCTGGTCGTAGTCAACGTGTGGCCCTGAATGGATTTCTCTCATCGCCCTTTCCTGTTCTGGCTGGAGTTCCCCAAGGTAGTGTTCTGGGCCCTGTGCTTTTTCTGGTCTTCATCAATGATCTCTCCGACTCTCTGGAAAATCCTCTCTATCTCTTTGCTGATGACTCCACTCTCTGCCGCTCCATTCCTCATCCCGAAGATCGGCAGCCTGCAGCCTCCTCACTCGCTGCAGACCTGGACAAAATCACAGACTGGTCAAACAAGTGGAACATGTCTTTCAATCCTGACAAATCTCACACTCTTACTATGTCTCTCCGAAAAGACTGACTGGAAAACCCTCCCATCTACTTTCTCAACAATCCTCTCCAAGAAGTTCTGTTACTCAAACTTTTGGGTCTCACTATCTGCCATGATCTTTCTTGGGAAAACCACATTGCCAAGATGGCCTGCAAAGCCAGTCGCCGACTGGGCATTCTCCATCGTGCAAAGTCCTTCCTTGGCACACCTGAGCTCCTCACCACATACAAGGCTTTCATCCGCAGCTCAATGGAATACTGTTCCCCCCTCTGGGCCGGTGCTCCTGCCCCACACCTAGCTCGGCTTCACGCTGTTGAAGCCAAAGCTTTCAGAATCATTGGAATCTCCTGCGATGAAGCTAACTCCGAGGGCCTTTCACTCACTCACCGCAGGCAGGTTGGTGATCTTTCTGTCTTCTACCGACTCCTCTCTGGCCTTGCTCCCCCAGCTCTCCCTGTGCTCTGTCCCCCAAATGAAATATTCCTACAGGTCGCACAAGATCTGCCAGCAACCCTCTTATGGTTAAATTGCCAAAATCTAGGCTCTCTGCTCACCTTCACTCTTTCATTCCCCTTTTTTCTGCCTCTGGAAAAAACTCCCCCACTCCCTTCAATCCCACTCCTCCCTCCAGGTCTTTAAAACAGCTGTTCACCACCATCTCTTATCTTCCCCCATCCAAAACCTTGATCTTTTCTACCCCCGCTAATTCACCGGATACACTTTTTCGAAATTCCAACTTCTTTCCTGGAAGTCCTTGCAGTGTCCATATGTTTTATACCTCTCCCACCTCCCCCCAGGCCCTCTCCCTCCCACAGTTCTCTCGATGTCCCTGCTCTCAAATGTTGTGTTTGTGTCCTTCCCCCTCTCTCCCCATCTTGTCTACCGCTCCCCTTGTTTTGTTTTGTGTGTCGGTTTGACTTTTTGTGTGATTAATGTTAGCTCTTTCATTAGTACCGATCTTGCATACCCAAAACAAAAAAAAAACAAAAAAAAGTGACGATTTTTCAGATCAAAATTGATGATTTTATAAGTTTGACCTCGAGTTGACCTTCGATGTTTTGACCACAAAATAGTTGGTTTCCCAAATTTACTGACTCAATATGCAAATGCTGTTCAGTTTTCAAGTCAATTGGATGAAAAATGACAATTTTATAAATTCGATCTCAAGACGACCTTTGACGTCAAAATCAATAGGCTTATTCCTTTTGACCTACTCTACCATCTGGTGAAGTTTCGTGAAGATCGGTTTAAAATTGTGACCTGTAGGTGAGTGACGGACAAACATACAGACAGAATAATGGACAAGACCAACCAATATACTTGAAAAATCTTCGATTTTGCAAGTAAAAAAATACAAAACATTATCAAAAAAGATAATTTATGAACCGTTTCAGATCTTATGAACGGATCACCTAAATCCCATCAACACACCTCCATACATGTAAATGCATTAATCCTCTTTTTACACCTTTACACTTGTTTACTCCACAACTACCAACACTCATTCCTCCATCCCATCTCAACTTCAACAATGTAAATGTCTCCCCTCCCCTTACTCTGTTTCCTGCCTTTCCTGACTGTTTGCATATTGGAGACATCTCATATTCCACCTTTCTCTTCTCCCAACCTCCTCCTCGTTCCCCATCGACACTTCTCCACTCAACACCCCTTTCCTCTTTTCCCACCCCCTCTTCAACAACATTCCTCA
Organism: Myxine glutinosa; assembly: GCF_964187855.1. NCBI lineage: Eukaryota > Metazoa > Chordata > Myxini > Myxiniformes > Myxinidae > Myxine > Myxine glutinosa. The sequence continues at coordinate 7,606,251 of NC_136270.1, read as the reverse complement.
ACATTCCCCAGGTCTCTTTCCTCCCTTCTATATATCCCTTACGGCTTCCAGTATCTTTCTACCCAGTGTTTGTTTATATTCTCCAAATGAGCATCTGCATTCCCCTCTTCCAACAACTTTATTTCAACAACCTCTTGCTCCTATCTTCCACACAACAAACTAACAACACGAGTTTTAGTCATTATTCCTACCATCCTCTTCCTAAAAAAATAAAATAAAATAAATAACCTCGCCCACACAAAACCCACACTCGGTCCGCGTACCTTCCAAGAGGTGAGGCCAGGCATGCGCTTCAAACCGGGCAGTTTATGGGACACATCAATCAGCTGGAGAGCTCCTGCCATGATGCAAGGGAAAGGTCATGATCAGGCTACCATGCAGGATTAAACTAGCTCCACAGCAATTCCCACCATGTGAGCTTCCAAAACCATAAAGCCTGATTTTAGGAAAAGTTAACAGAATATTTTTAAAGGAAACAGGGAAAGCATGGGAAACAAGAACGGCACTCTGGAGAGTGCATACCTCCACTAAGCGGTACAATTTACGTTTTGTATTCTACTGATGGGTCAGATCTGGATTCGAACCTGAACCAAAATCTAATCGGGTTGGTCTTGTCACCTAACCAACTCATCCACTTTGTTTTGTCGTAATTCATCCACAACTGTTTGAAATATTATGCTATATATAGTTTTGCCCCTATCTCTCAATGGTGAAGAATCACTTGAAAAATTATTGTATGTAGATCTGTAACTTCGCCAAATCTAATCATTTCGTCCTTGTCACAAACCCAACCTGTCCACCAAATTACATCCGAATGAATATCAAATTACATCCGAATCCATCCACAACTTTGAGATATCCTGTTCACAAACAGATAGATATGGGTGAAAACATAACCTTCAGTGGCGGAGTTAATAAAGGTAAGAATAAGACAAAAAAAAATTGTTTTCTAAAGAAAAATACCTGAGGAATTTGGCCATTCAATTCAGTGCCAAAACTAGCTCTGGTGGCTTATGGTGGAAAGTAGAATCAGTATCAGTCCTCAGCTGAACTCGTATGATATTGTGACCTGATTGCCGAATGACTCAGAATCCCACAAAGCCAACAGTGAAATAAAATAAAATGAAGAAATACACTGGTTGCACCTATCTTTATACCAAAGGCTACAAAATGAAGCAATGGGGCAGCAGGAAATAAGTGCAGTTTCTTCAGAAGAAGCCAGTACTAATACCAGACACAAAAATCAAGGGAAGAGTTGTTTTTTCAAACACAAACTAATGAGTAAATAACCATATAATCAAATTAGCAACAAAAAACAGCAACCCTGACCGTTGCTCTTGGACAAAATGTGAGCAACAACAGCCTCATTCTCCAACGGGTTGAGCGAGCATGTGGAGTAGACCAATCGGCCACCAATCGCCAGAACTTCAGATGCACGAATGATCAAGCGCACCTGTTGCCTGCCAGCAAGCAAGCGGTACACACAGCAAACAAATTAGAATACGAGATGGATCAACAGCACCAAAAAACAACAAAAACATTACAATTCCTCCCATGGATATATTTTTGTCCCCCACCTCTACGCCAAGGTCAGAGATGGGGGACATTCAAATGAGCTCCGTCCGACCAACTGATCATCTGTCCATGTTCATTTTTGTACACGATATTTCAAAAACCGTTGACCATTTATCTTTCAAATTGCAGATATCTATT
>NC_136270.1:7529538-7599538 GCF_964187855.1 Myxine glutinosa | reverse complement strand
GGTTGAAATCCCTTCAGTAATTCACACGTTATCATGGTAACAAAAAACTGATAATGGATGGATGGATAACAACATCAAAAATATCAAAATGCTTCTGGCCTGCAGCTGCGGAGGAATAACAATCGATTCCACTTTTTTCAGTCAAGGATTTATGAAAAACCACGTTGATCTTTTCATAAATATTTTCATCGTTTGCTCACCGATGCAGGTTCAGGGCATTGTCAACATTCCATTTCATCCACACAGCAGGGTTCTTGCGTAAAGTCCCGTCACCACTGCACAGAGGTTAGGGAGAACACATCAACATCATTATCTTCGCAGCCGAAGGCCGTCATTCGCATGTGACGAACTAAAAACATGGGAACGTGAATTTGTTTAAAGTGTTGCAGTTGCTGCGTAGAAAACAACGCTCTTGATCTGTAACAAACACTGCAACCTGGTGTCAAAGGATATCCAGGAAGATCAGACGACATGCTACCTGCAGTTTTAGGTAAGAATTTGTAATTTGTTCAGGTTCTCGGCAATAACCCGGTTACTACTCAGCCCAGAAGACACGTGGCAGCTATAATGTCCACAAACAACCAGTGATGGCAGATGGGTCTCCTCTGGCTTAATGTCCTTCTGACTGACCCACAAGTCAAAGAGATGAATGGCCCTGCCCACAAAACACTAGGGTGGTGGTTCGTAGCTAGGCCAAGAGTTAAACTCAGGCTAAGTAGTTCAAAGCTATCCTACCCAACAACAACAACATGCATTTTAAGGCCATTTTCCCTGCATAGAGCGGGGGTTAGCCTTGCGGTCCCCATGACAATCTTCCCCATTTTGCCCTATTTTCTGCATCTCTCCTTGTTAACCCCCTTGCCCACATTTCTTCTTCCACCATCTTTAGCCAAGTCTTTCTCTGTCTTCCCCGTCCTCTACTTCCTTCTACATTAATTTCCATCACTCTTCTCAACCAGTCACTTTCATCCTTCCTCAACAAATGACCAAGCCATCTCAACCTGTTCCTCTTCACAGCATCAATCACAGGCAATATTCCCATCATCTTTCGCAATTCATCATTTGTCTTCCTCTCTCTCAACGATACTCCGCACATCCATCGAACCATTCGCATTTCCACCCTTTCCAGCCTTCGTTGCTGCTCTACGTTCATTACCCATGTCTCGCTCCCATAAATCATAACACTTCTCACACATGCAGCATACACCTTTCCCTTCAGCTTCAGCGACACTCCCCTCCTCATCAGCACGCCACTCAGTTCCCGAAACTTCTTCCATGCACATCTCACTCGAGCAACCGTTGCCGAGTCTGATCCACCTTCTCCATTCAGCATGTCTCCGAGGTAGCAAAATGTTTTCACACCTTCCAGCTTCACGCCGTCTCCAAGATCCAACTCAAAATTTCCTCCATCTGCAGCTCCCTCTGTGCACACCTTACATTTGAATGTAGCTGCCACACTGGTAAATGACCCTCTCAGACCACTACATTTTTGATGAACCCACTCAGCGCACATTGTACATTGAATGGAGTTCACTCTGACACCCTTCCTGCACACAGCACACCGCCACTTCCCAGTTCTTTCCACCTCACCACATGCTTTACCACTTGCCATCACCTTCGTCTTTCTAGTATTCACCTTCAGACCTTTTGTCTCCATACATTCCTTCCACTTGTTCATCTTTTCCTTAAGTCCATCCATACTTTCCGCAATCAACACCAGATCATCTGCATACAACAACTCCCACGGTAAACCCTCCTTTACGTTCTGAGCCAGCACCTCCATCACAGCTACAAATAGTAGTGGAATTCGTACCGACTCCTGATGCACTCCCACCTTCACCTCAAACTCACCACTGTTCCCGTCCTTCGTCCTTACAGCTGTGCGCGCTCTTTTGTACATTGCCATCACTACTCTGATCAACCATTCCTCCACTCCTAACTTCCTCAATGCCCATGTCAATACTTTGCGTGGAACCCTATCGAATGCTTTCTCCAGATCAACAAACCCAAAAAACAACTTCTTCCTCTTCTCCATGTACTTCTCCTGCAACTGCCTCACAATGAAAAGCGTGTTTGTCGTTCCTCTTCCTGGCATAAATCCAAACTGCATTTCGTCGATCTTCACTTTCTTCCTTATCCTCCTCTCCAACACCCTTTCCAATACCTTCATTCCATGCTCCAATAACTTTATCACTCGGTACAAGCCACACTCCAGAGGGTCACCTTTCCCCTTGTATAGAGGGACGAGGGTACTCAGTTCCCAATCCACTGGAATGCGGCCTTCTTTCACCACCAGATTACAGATCTCTGTGATTCTCTTCACACCCCAACTTCCTGCTGCCTTCAACATATCTCCCACAACTCCCGTCGGCCCTCCCGCTTTTCCACTCTTCATTGCTTTTATCGCTTCCTCAACGTCCTTCTCAGTTATCTTCTCTGCTGGTCCTAAAACTGGGTTACTCTCTATGTTGCCATCCCATTCATTCTCTGTATTCAACAGCATTTCCATATATCTTTTCCATCTTCCTTTAATTCCATCTGGGTCGACAACGATTTGTCCCACTTCATCCTTCAAGCAACTCACCCCCATCACATCACACCTCTCTTTCGCTATGTGCTTTGCAATCCTGAATACTGCTTTCTGACCCTCTTCCGAATCTAAGCGTTCTCCGAACATTTTCCTACATGCCTCCTGCGCCTTTGCTACCTTTTTCTTTGCAGCCTTCCTGGCTGCCTTATAACTTTCATGCTCTGCCGTTTCTGATCCCGTACCCTTCGCCTTCTGCCACTCCTTGAACTTCTTCCTCTTCTCGTCAATCCTCTTTCCAACTTCATCATCCCACCACCATGTTTCCGAGTGCCTCGGTGGTCCTTTTGTCCATCCACATACCTCACCAACGGCTCCCAACAGACTAGCTTTCATTGACATCCAACCACTTTCAAGCTCAACCACATCATCCTCTACCCTACTCAGCCTCTCTTTTAATGCCTCCCTTACTGTCACCTCTTTCAACCTCCACACCTTCATTCTCGGTTGGTACTTCACCCGCCGAGCTCTCCTCGCACCTTTCACCCTTATGTCGCAGACAACCAAGTGGTGCTGTGAAACAGCCTCCTCCACCAGGATCACCTTTGTGTCCCGGAGGTGCCCCCTATCTCGCCTACGCACCATCAGGTAGTCAACGGTTGTCGTCGACCCACCTGACGTGTATGTAACAAGCTTATTATCCTCTTTCTGGAACTGAGTATTACAAATCAACAAATCAGCTCCATCAGCAAACTCCAAAATCCTTTCACCTTCTCCATTTCTCACACCATATCCGTAACCCCCATGAACTCCCTCAAAACCATCCATACTCCTTCCCACATGTCCATTCAGGTCTCCTCCCACCACAACAACTTCCTCATCTTTCACGTTTTCCATCAGCTTCTCTATCGCACACCAGAACTTGTCCTTCTCTTCATCGCTTCGACCAACCTGCGGAGCATATCCCGAGATGACGTTCACCAAGAGCTTTCAAATCATCATTTTCACCATCATCAACCTATCACTCACTCTAGTCACACTCACCACACTGTCTACAAACTCCTCAGAAAACAGGACACCAACACCATTCACGCCCTCCGGGCACCCTTGCCACACAAACTTGTATTTCTGTCCCTGCCTACCCTTCACCATTCTCACACCACTTCCCTTCCATCTCGTCTCTTGCACACAACATATGTCCACTCTTCTTCTGACCAATACTTCCACCACTTCTCCTGATCTCCCTGTCATTGTCCCTACATTCCATGTCCCAAACCTCAGAAACCGATCTCCACTTCGGGCTGCACCCTGCCCATATGTAGTTGTAATTGTCATGGTTCTCTTTTTGAGGCAATGTTTTTATGGCCGGATGCCCTTCCTGACGCCAACCCTCTTAGTCGTCTCTTACGACACGCAGGGATACGGTGTACCTATTCTGACCAGGGTACACACTGGGAAACGTTTAAAACATGGAAATTCTGGGGCGGCGTCAGCATCACGGCGGTTTAAACATATTCCAACAATATCCAAACAGAACCATGAAAACCATGAAAAACAATCTGGGAAAAGTCTCCAAGCGAGAACGTGGATTTGAGAAAGAAGAAGCAGCGGCGGAAGAAAAACGAGATACAGGGGGCGGGGCACAAGTCGAGATGAGGAGGAGAGCGAACAAGCACGTGTCCGGGAGGAGAGAAAGAATCAATATAGAATTCTTTGTCTATCCGTTTGTCCTGTTTTTAAAAACACCGGACAAAGGGTAAAATGCCCGCGAGAGGCAGGGGAGAGAAAGGAAAATCAAAGAAACAAGCAAATACTGTGAAGGAAAGAACTTACACTCACAAAACACCGACGGGGGGAAGGGAGCCCGGAAAGACCAGGCCGCGCACGACGCGCGAATAAGAAACGACCAATCACACACAAATCCGCAACAACCACAAAACCAAAACTAAACAGAAACACACAACAACACATACACAACAAAACAACCAGCGGAAACCCGACAAAGACACGAATGGGAAAACACTCAAACTTCGATGCCGTGGAGAGCTCGAAGCAAGCCTCGTCGCCCGAGGGACCGGAAGTCTTTTTTTCTATCCTACCCAGCCCGGGGGAATACATAGCACTCGGTTAAAAGGCCATTACCCTTGGTTCTACATGCCGTGAAGCATTATTGTGACTAATCTTACGACTCAGCTAGAAAGTAGAATTTGACGTGAATGCATCAATGGATATACCTCCGCCCGTGTTAGGTGTGTTAGATGTCAACCCACTGTTACATTCAATCGCAATTAAAGGTCGAGAGAGATTGAGAGAGCCGTGAACAGAATTGCACAGGGATCGGACAACCATGACAATACACAACAGTGGTGAGTTGTGTGGGCTAAGGGTATATTTCAGCTTTCAGAGCAGATTCCGCTGTCTGGGTGCCTCTAGGACTTGAGGTGGGAATAAAGCAGGGGAAGGATTTGAGGTTTCTCCCCACTTTTCTATCTTCCCCTGCCCGACCAACCATCCTCTCCCTCCCCTTGGAGGATTAATAATGCCGACCGAGCTCCCTCCTCTCAGTACCACAGGAGCTCCACCTCCCTTTCCCTTTAAACCCATGCCAACCCCCCCCCCCCTCCCTTCCCCCCATACCACCTGTTTTAACCCTCTAAGCACCTGTGATCCATTAATCCCCCGACACTGTCTACACCGACGAGTTAATAAAATTGCTGGATTGACACCAAAGGTTAACAGGAAAGATGACAAAACCAAATCGACAAAACAAGAAGACTTAAATATTCCCTTATTGGGACCTGATTGACCCCTCCAAATTGCCGTTTCCATGGCAACTATGGTCTATTTGGATTTTGCAAGTACCATGCTTTGCACGACATCTTGTTTGTTTGTCTGTACATAATGTGCTAGCATAGGCCACAAATGCCACCTAGTGGTAGCCAGTAGTACACATTATCTTTATTTTAAACCGAGTTCCTCAATAGTATATACGGTACAATTAGAGTCCCAGTATGTCGATAAAGTATATGAATGAATGAATGAATGAATGAATGAATGAATGATCGTTTTAAGGCCATTTTCCCCACTAGAGCAGGGGTTAGCCTTGCGGGCCCCATGACAATCATGGTTCCCTGTTTGAGGCAATGTTTTTATGGCCGGATGCCCTTCCTGACGCCAACCCTTGGTTGCCTCTTCCGATGTGCAGGGATACGGTGTACCTATTCTAAACCGGGGTACACACCCGGATCATTCATCCCAGCAAGCTGGTACTCAATTTGCCGACCTCGGAAGGATGACAGGCTGAGTCAACCCCCCTGGTGTTAATTCAGCGATCGACCGGGATTCAAACCCAGGATCCTAGGATCCCAAGCCAGCACCCTAACCGCAAAGCCAACACCAGGCCAACACCAAAGCCAATGTCGATAAAGTATATATATGGTACAATTAGAATTCTAATTCCAGTATATAAAATATGTACTACAAAACAAGTCCGAGCGAGGGTCTGCAATCGTTGATTGCCCTTTCTAGTTGCTCGAGTTTTCCTCTCGGTTTGACCTTTTTTTTAATCCTGTAACGATTTGTAGCTATAAAGAAGTGGTTTAGGGGAAAGAAAATGTGATCGATAACATATTTGGCATAGAGGAAGGTAAGGAAGAACAGGATAATGAAACAGGATGATGGGAATCATGCCGGCATGCATTGGATACAAAGGGAACTGCAATGAACGTGAATGATTAAAAGCCGTGAGTTTATGTGCTGTAGCCAATTAGGTTTTGTCTGATTAGGGACATTTTAACTACAATTTTTCACTTCAGGCATACGCTACAATGATATGCACCCAGTTGATCACCAAAATAATAACAACCAGATTATAGTTTTTTAATGTCCTTTGTTCTTGTACAAAGAGACCAAGCGTCATGAAGGAACCTGCACACATGCAAGACAAGAAAGAACATTTTGGAGATAGATATCGGTGTGCCTTTACATTACATGGGCATCAAGAGACAATAAAAAAAAATCTGACTAAATCGCTGCCACAACATTGTGTGTAAGTGCTGTTAACCTGCAAGGGACGTCACAAAGAACCCGATCGAACACGAGGGAGGTCCGGCCTTTTTTCGACGTGGAAGATGGCATGTAAAGTCGAGGAAACTGGGCGCCGTTGTGGTTACACACTATTACATTCGGACTGCCCAGACGCTTTACCTGATGGACCAGGAGGTAACAGCGCTTGTTATCCTTGTCATTGGCCAACACAAAACCATCTGCTGGCCCAGGGGAGGAGGAAGGAGAAACAGGCATTCTTTTTAGGCAATGTTTCATATTGCTCGGCTGCAATTCGCACTCCCCCACAACTATCGCCTTAAAATTCAGGACATGCATATACTATTCTATTGGCTACTCAACGAGTCAATGGTTGTACTGGGGAACAAAAGAAAAGAGCATGGAAGAATGACAGGGATATGTTGCAATTTTTTTTTGAGGGAGGGGGGGGGGGGGGGGAGGGTTGTCCAGAATTCCCACTGCATTTGCTCATGTAATATGCAGATAGCTCACTTCTCTCTTGTATAAAAGTCATCAATTGAAAAAATGAAGACAGCTCAAGTTGCTTAACCATGATACACACCATTCAAAATATTTCACCTGGGAAAGGTGTGCTCACATCCGAGTGCAGCATATCAATTATTTGTGTAGTTTTGGACCCAGGAGCAGCACACAAATCCAGTACCTAGAAAATGCCAAGATCAAACATAAACAAAACGGCAAACAATATGATGTGGTTTTTGTACAATGTTTGAAAGTCACAATAGGTCATGTACCTTGTGATGAGGCTCCACTTCGAGCAGAAGCGGCGGAATCATGCTCACAGCTTCCTGTCGGCTTATGTTTCCCTGGCGAACGAGATGATAATGGCACCACCATTGAAGAAACACAACGCAGGCAAACGGAGGAAAAGGGTACTCAGCTGAATCACCCTACAAACGTATTCACCTTCCAAAATAGCAACATTAACAACCCATTTCTTATACAAGTGCCTTAAGTGCTAAAACATTGTTAAAGAATTAGATGTTTCCAATGCATTTTAGCATGGTACCCTGGGGTACTGTGTAATGCACACGTGCACAGGATATATGACATCCCATTATCTACCCCAACCCCAACCCCAACCCGAAAAAACAAAATTGAAACTCCATTTGCCTTCTGTGGCAAACATGCACTCCTTGATGCGCAAAGGTTCAATTTTTATCCGTCTAACACAATAATCCATTTCTCTCACCAGTGTTGTTACCTCCACCACGAAGGTGCATGAAGAAGACCGACGATGATTACGATGACGATTATGCTGTTTGTCTGTCTGTGAGTAGGATATCAAAAAGTTGTGGATGCATTTTGACGAAATTTGGTGGACAGGTTGGGTGTGTGACAAGAACCGATTCGATTTTGGTGAAGATAATTTTTAGTGATTCTTCATCATTGAGAGATGGGGGACAAAAACTATATGAATGAATGATCGTTTTAAGACCATTTATATATAGACAAAAACTATATATAGCATGATATTTCAAAAATAGCCCTGTCGAGACCGACGGTTATTTCCCCACAGATTCCGAGGAGATATTAAAATAAATAACCTGAATTTGAGGCAAAATCTCCCTTATAGTCTCTTTAAGGGGGAGGATCCAGATGGAGAGCACATCTCCATGAGACCTTCATGTTCTGATGTATCGTACCAAATTTGGTACACATCGGTCAGGTAGTTTGTGAGTTGAGGTTTTAGTCAAATGTTAATAAACATACATACATTATTTCAGACCCACTATGAGGTTAACTTGGGACCCAATCTATGAGGTAAGTTGTGATTTGTGAAATTTGCGATTTAATATTATTTCCTTCAATACTGCGTGGCAAATTTATCATTACAAAGTAAATACCCGTAATATTATTAGAAATATATTTATGCATCGAATCGGTATCGAATATCAAGTTCTGCCTGAATGATCCAATCGTTTTTCATTGAGTGTTCAACTTACTGCAGATGTCACACAATCTGTGTACACCAGCAAGAAGTGAAGGGGAAGGGCAAGGATAGCAGAAGTTAACTATACGTGCATACATTAAAAAATAAAAAATAAAATAATATTTTCACAGCCGTGCAATTATCACCTAATTTTTATCACCCCCAAAAAGATTGGGGGAAAAAAAACTTTTTAAAACCCCTACAAACCATCCACAAATAGCCTGGGTTGCTATAATCGTGGCATCAATAGAAAGGACAAAAAAAACTTTAAAAAAAACTTTCATTTTCCAGTACATCATCATCATGTAACATGCCATATACAGAGACAGTTTCTAGGCTACAATGCTGGGGGGGGGGGCGGGGGGCGGGGGAGCGGGGTGTTGCACACATTGATGAATCACCATCATTTTCTAATTTATGTAATTTTCTAAGTGGCTACAAAATAATAAATTCACCAAAAAGCAGCTCATCGTGGATTTGGCCTGCTTTTCGTTCCAATCTGAACCCAAGCCTCGCATGATTACAGGATTCAAAATGCCACATACTGCGTTTATATACCCATTTTCCACTAATCCCCCTGTGTTTCAAATAAAACTACTGTACACTAATGTATCATAATGTTTTGATTGCACTACTTTTAATGATGTCCTTGTCCTGCATTGGCACGTGTACAACCCTTGAATCAGCATTTTTATTTTTTTTAAAGACACCGTTTGAATGACACCCGCTCCCCCACACCCTCCCTCCCCCCCACCCGTAACCTCCCCAATAATGTACGGCTCCCAATGTGTGACAACAGAAACACCGGGCCCAGGACATTTCAGACATCATATGGAAAAGTTGGTTATGTTGTTGAGTTTTCTTTTGAAGGTGGCATTAAAGGCTCATGCTGGTTGCTTGTACGAAAGAACACCCCCCCCCCCCCTCCCCCCCACATCAACGGTGATATGTCATTCACACTTATCAGTTTCCTCTGCATAGGGGTTTACAATTAATACGACTAAATGTAGTCACTCCATTTTCAACTGCACCACAACCTACTTTAGAAACACAGGCTGGGGGAAGGTGTTGTTCAAGGGGAAAAAAAAAGTCCGTTAGATTTAAAAGCTTGCACTTACCACCATAGGGGAATTCCATTTTTAATACAATCTCAACAGAGATGGGATGATGTCAAAAATAGCACCTATGCACTAGAAAATGCCAACTTGATAAAAGCTGTGGAATATCGTTAACACCTTGTGCTACAAGCGTGAATAAACGTGAGGAGAGAATGAAAAGATAATAATGTGGTGATAAGGGAAGAACAAGGCAGCACAAGCTGAATAAACTTATCTGCTTTACCACTTAATTGTGGTGCTGGAAAATAAACCAGGTGGTAAAGGAAGGTCAAAGGATTAATATTTTGTGTGTCCTGGACCAATATTGCAATTCTTAAAACAATGGCAGAGTGGTGAGCAATATTAAAACAGTGGTACAAATATAAACAGTAGCCAAATCCAAATAGTGGTGGGTGCGCGTCAGCATGCATATCAATATTTGGTCCATTTTTACGCAGTACACACGACACCTAAATACAATAGTACCCAGAGGGGACCTTGTATGTTACGGGCTGGTTGCAATAACCCGGAGCTCTCCTTTGCTCATATGACCAGATCCCAAAGAAAAAACACTACTTTCTAAATATTTGAGCAAAACCTCAAGCAAGCACCTTATCGCAATAAAAACACCTATAAAAAAAACAACACACAACTGAAATTAGCGTAAATTAGTAATTAAGTACTCCGACGACATTCAAATGGAATTTGGCCAAGATAAATGTGCTAAGTGCACATTTGTACAGAGCAAGCCACCAAAAACAGACACCATAACAAAGTCCAACTAGGTACAACAATACAGGATCGAGACAATGAAGCATTACACAAATACCATGGAGTAGAAGAGGGCCACCAAATCCGTCACAAACAAATGCACAAAACAATTGCCAAAGAATACCTGCGTACAACGATGCTGATCATGAAAACATACACTACATGGCCAAAAGTATGTGGACACCCTTCTGATTAGTGGATTCAGCTGTTTCAGTCACACCCATTGCTGACGGGTATACATAATCAAGCACACAGCCATGCAATCTCCATAGACAAACATTGGCAGTAGAATGGGCCATACTGAAGAGTTCAGTGACTTTCAACATGGTACATTGGTACAGTCATTGGAAGCCACCTTTCCAACAAGTCAGTTCATCAAATTTCTGCCCTTCTGCAATGCTAGAGCTGCCCCGGTCAACTGCAAGTGCTGTTATTGTGAAGTGGAAACGTCCAGGAGAAACAACAGCTCAACTGCGAAACAACAGCTCAACTTGTGTGGTAGGCCACACAAGCTCACAGAACGGGACCGCCGAGTGCTGAAGTGCGTAAAAATAGTCCATCCTTTGTTGCAACACTCACTACCGAGTTCCAAACTCCCTCTGGAAGCAATGTCAGCACAACAACTGTTCGTCGGGAGCTTCATGAAATGGGTTTCAATGGCCGAGCAGAAAACACAAGGCTAAGATCACCATGCGCAATGCCAAACGTCGGCTGGAGTGGTGTAAAGCTCACCACCATTGGACTCTGGAGCAGTGGAAACACGTTCTCTGGAGTGATGAATCGTGCTTCACCATCTGGCATTCCGACAGACGAATCAGGGTTTGGCGGATGCCAGGAGAACGCTATTGCCCGAATGCATAATGCCAACTGTAAAGTTTGGTGGAGGAGGAATAATGGTCTGGGGCTGTTTTTCATGGTTCCGGCTAGGCCCCTTGGTTCCAGTGAAGGGAAATCTTAATGCCACAGCATATAATGACATGCTAAACGATTGTGTGCTTCCAACTTTGTGGCAGCAGTTTGGGGAAGGCACTTTCCCGTTTCAGCATGACAATGCCATCGTGCATAAAGCGAAGTCCATACAGAAATGGTTTGTCGAGATCGGTGTGGAAGAACATGACTGGCCTGCACAGAGCCCTGGCCTCAACCACATCGAACACCTTTGGGATGAATTGGAACACTGACTGCGAGCCAGGCCTAATCGTCCAACATCAGTCACTAATGCTCTTGTGGCTGAATGGAAGCAAATCCCCGCAGCAATGTTCCAACATCGAGTGGAAAGCCTTCTCAGAAGAGTGGAGGCTGTTCTACCAGCAAAGGGGGGGGCCAACTTCATATTAATGCCCATGATTTTGGAATGAGATGTTCGACAAGCACATGCAGTCATGATGTTCGGGTGTCCACATACTTTTGGCCATGTCGTGTACCTTCCTCCAAGGAACAAAATCAAAGCCATGAACCAACTCGAAGTACCAGTTTTTAAATACAGCTACAGATTAATAAACTGCCCACAAAAGGAAATCAACAAGCTAGATATCAAAACAAGGAAACTTCTCACCATCCATAAAATGTTCTACAAAAATCAGTGCATCCTGAGAATGTACCGGCTGAAACAAGGAGCAGATAGTGGCCTGATGGAAATCAACCAAGTGCATAGAATGACAACAGTAGGATTGGCTAAATATGTGAAAAGTGCAACAGACAACCAAATCCAACTGGTGCACATACAAACATGAACACAGCAAAAAAGAAAAGGCATCCCAACCCACCGAGCAAAAAAAAATCAATCCAAAGACAGGTCCGAATAGACAATGTCACTCATGAAACTAAAACAGCAACAAATACAGCCCCAACAATCGCAAAAAAAGACAAAATAAAAATGTAAAGTGAAATAGCAACAGATATACACCAACAACTGGGAGAATGACAAAAGGACAGGGTGGTATAAAAAAGAAAAAGAAAAAAAAAAGTTGGACAGATTCGGCATAGACAAAAAAGGCTCATTAGAATGGCTAAGAGGAGTTCAGTTCAACTGGGATGGAGAACTAATCGTTATAAATGCCCAAGACCAAGGACATTACACAAATGGCTCATGAAAATGGCAGGACTCAAACAGTTATGTTAAAATGACAATGTTAAAAGTTGTTAAAAGTAAAAGTTAAATGGATGTTAAAAGACACATCAGAACAGCTGCACACGCGAAGGCACAACAAACTATGTCGAGTAATCTACTGGCACATCTGCAAAAACTTCAATATCCCAGTTCCAGAAATCTCATGGAAATATGAACCAAAATAAATAATTGAAAACAAGGAAGTGACGCTCACATACGACCTGATGATCCCATCGAGTGCAAATATTGTAAGCAAAGCATTGCGACCAGATATTGTACTTGGGAACAAAACAAAACAAAACAAAAAAACGACAGCATTGCTAATTGAGGTGTCGGTACCCAGTGATTTTGGCCAACACGACGCAGAAATCAAGAAAATGACCAATTGAAATACCAAAATCTCAAAAATCAAGTGAAAAGATCTTGAAATCGGTTGGAGCAATGGTTCCTAATAAGTTTTAGTGAATGAGTCATCATCAAAGATGAATCCTCGTTAGTACACTGTTTGGGCTTTCCTGGTGGACGAAGTATAGTCTCATTCAACAATCCTTCGCTAAAAGTGGATAGTGTGGGTGGCACATTTGATGACATCTCAATAACCTTCAAAATAAATAACCTCATCTAAATAACCCCATCTTGATTGGTCACCCAACATTTTTTTTTCTTTGTGTACAGACTCGAGGCTCGTGAAGGAGCAAGAACATTGAACGGATCAGGACACACAGAACAAAATAAACAGTAGAGAGATGTGGGGAAACATCAACAGCAGAGTTGAAGAAAAATTGAGGGAGACTTAGACAAATAATGGGTGTCATGAGGAATGAGGAGAAGACGATACATAGGGTGGACAAGATTGATATAGAAGCAAAACCTGTTTATCTATATTGTGACATGGAAGTGGGGAGGGGGGGTGCGGGGGGGTCCATAGTTGGACTGTGTAAGTGTAGTATGGTCCGTGTGTTTCAAGTAGCTGTCAGATTGACATGTAACAGGGACCTGTCAGGTAAAGGTGTTTGTTACACGTGACGCTGAGGAGGCAGAGTATGTAATTTATAGACAGGATATATGTTAATATGTGGGCGTGAACATGTCATGTGGTCATTGAGACAGGTAGGCGAGAACTTCTCATGAGAGACTGAGAACTACTCATCTGTTTGGCCATCACAATCTGTCTGGCCAGTGTGTGTCTGGCCATCCTGGAATTGTTTTTTATAGGCGCCGTCCCCGTGGGCCGGATGGCCAGAGCAGTGGACTCCACCCAGGAGGGGGTGTGGGGGGGACGAGAGAGACGAGGCCTCATTGTAGAGAGCAGATCGCAAAAGTCTTTTGTGGAAGGACAGGAAGAACTGTTCAGAATTTTGGAGTGGACCAGGTGTGGCTTTGACTATTGGATTGACCCAAACTGGGTTCACCCTACCCTGTGTTGGTGAAGCGTGGTGGAAAAGGACAAAGGGGTCACAAGGCCTGGTGGAGGAGGTGCATCATTGCTGGATACCACACCAAACAGCATCTTCATCGTGCTCGTTTTGGCTTCGAAGAGATATCGTCTCACACCTGGATCCCGAAGCAATCTATTTTGAGCCTGGCATTCACCCCACGCAACAGATAAGGTAAGTCTTGCCTACAATTGTTTTGTTGCATTAGTGTGATCTGTTGCACCTAGTGGGTGAAGAATTGTATTATTTTCAGCGAGCAAAATTACCTGGCCTTGCCGGGTAACAATGAGTCGCTTCCTGACGGGAATATGAAGGGGGGGGGGGGGGGGGAAGACGAGGCGGGAGGTAAGAGAGGAGGGAGGGGGAGGGGAGACAAGGGGAAGGGTAGGGAAGGGGAAGGGGAGGGGAGAGATGAAAGGGGGAGGCGGAGCGAGGGGAGGCTTAGTATATATATATATATATTATATTTGGACATTATTTACTCTACAGCATCCAATCCTCATATCCGAATTCAGATTTTGATGATACGCTTCAATTATGTAATGATAGTCCATCGTGTTTCCAAGGCAAGGCACGTATGAATAGGCCGAAACAAAATGGCGGCTCAATAACCCAGTGAGTGGCAGTGGGCTGACCAAGATGGTGGGCCGCCATGTTGGTAAAGCTTTTTCGGGGGTTTTTTTTTTTTCCTCCTTATGAGCACCTCGTTAATCATCTTCAACAAGCGTTACGCCTAGGTCCCCCCTCGGGGAAGTGATGTGAGTCGACAAAGTGGAAGACGCAGCAAACATGCTATGATATATTTCGCTCACAAGGTTCAGACATACATGGAGGTGGCCATCTTGGATTTTGACGTGGCGACCCAATTTTCAATAGCGTTCTTCCTTATGCCTAGATACACCCACACACCAGATTAGAAGTTGGTAATTCGCTTATTTTTCAAGATATTTCGCTCACAAGGTTCAGACATATATATGGTGGCGGCCATCTTGGATTTTGACGTGGTGACCTAATTTTCAATAGCGTTCTTCCTTATGCCTAGATACACCCACTAGGCTGGGCCAAATCGGAGGTGATTTTCCTAATTCAATGTAATTTACCTAAAAGTTGTGAGTGAGTATAAGGAACAAAATCATGAAAAAAAAATTCAAAAATATTGACGTTTTACGGTCAGACAGCCCGTTACCATAGCAACAGTTACAGACGACTCAAAAAAATGCCTAAATTGACGATTTCTCAAGCTGTGTTTGACCCCCAGAGTTGATTCTGGTACCAAAAGATGCAGAATTGAAAGCCAAGGATGATTGGATAGCTTAACAATGTCTATGACACAATTCAATACCACTTTTATCCAAAAAACTGATTTTTGTCTGAAATTTCAAGCATATTTATGGAAAAAAATTGAAAATTTTGCTTTTTAATCATAGGATAACCATTAATCAGATTAAATTTACTTTAAATTGTCTTTTACAACCTTGTATTGTCCAGTTTTTATAACTGTTATAACGTTGTTTCAATTTGGCCATCTTCATTTCAATAAAAAAAAGTTAACAAAAGCAGCTTACAATCATTAATTTTAATGCCTGCTTTCGGTTGTTACTGTAACCATTCATCAGGGCGTTCAAGGCGCTCTTGCACACATCAAGGATAGGCGCTATTGTCTTCGATACAACGACAGTGAACTCTGGGGTCAAGAGTGGAGTCGTAGTAAGACTGGAGACTGAGTTTGGCAGGAGTCTTCTGCAACTGGCGTGTCGGCACCACATCCACGAATTGGTTGGAGGGGCGTCTTGCTCAATAGTGTATGGCCCCACCACAGGACCTAATGAACAGCTGTTCAAGCGACTGCTCAACACTTGGAGTGAATTGGACCAGGGCAACTACACATTGGTCGAGGTGTCTGCTCAACAGAGAGAGCTGGCTGGCCATGTACATGCCACCATCACCTTCCTTCAGACGTGGATGGACAATAGCACAAAGGAGACTCTTCGACACGACTACCTGGAGCTGGCACACCTCACACTGCTGTTTCTTGGAGGGACTGTCCCTGATGGTATGAGGACCATCACTATCAAAGCTCCTGGGGCATTCCACCACGCCCGTTGGATGAGCAAGACTTTATACACTATAAAGGTGGCACTCTTCCGTTGGCAGCTGGGAGATATCTACACACCCGAAGAGCTGGAAGACATAACCAGTCTCGCTGCATTCATGTCAGTCTTCTACACTAAAGCGTGGTTGACATGTACCAGTGCTGCAGATGCACCATCTAACGACATGTACCAGTGCTGCAGATGCACCATCTAACGACATGTACCTGATGAAGAACCTCCTCAAGGCTGAGGCCAGTATCGCAAAGAATCCAACAAAGTGGCCTGCCAAATTTCTGTCCTTTGTGACTGTGGCCCGAGAGAAGCTACAAAACCATTTGTGGTACCTCTCAGAGAGATTGGTCTCTTTGGCACTCTTCTCGGACAGAACGTCATCTGACAAGCAGACTATGAGAAGGGCTATGCTCAGGTACCATGGGACTGCACATATCATGATACAGGAGATGCCAGCCTCACAGCAATTGGGGAGTAAAGCCCTCAAAGACTTTGTTGGTTACGACTCTTGGAGCATGTTTGAACTCTTGGGTATTGACTCCAGTTTTGTCAAGCTCCCCGTTGCACAGTGGCCCACCTCAGACAGCTATCGTCATGGCAAGGAAGTTGTGGCCAAACTCCCAGTTGTCAATGACGCAGCAGAGCGGACACTTGGACTCGCCACAGATTTGAACACTAACAAGGCCCCCAAATCTGAGGCGCAGCTCCAGGCTCTATACAGGGTTGTGAAGGGCGTCAGGGAGAAGCTGCATGGACTGGCAACATCCACTGAGGTTGTGACTAAGAAGTCATTGGCCTCCATTGATTACAATTGGGACTAGGTTTTTTATTTTGTTATCAATGTTCAATGTCAGACCTTAAATTTGAGACAAAAAAGCTTAATCAATGACAAAAGTTAATTTAAAGTACATTTAATTTGACTATAGCTCTGATTAATGATTATCCTATGATTAAAAAGCAAAATTTTCATTTTTTTTTTCAAACAAATGCCTTAAATTTGAGATAAAAATGAGTTTTTGGGATAAAAGTTGTATTGAATTGTGTCACAGACATTGTTAAGCTATCCAATCATCCTTGGCTTTCAATTCTGAATCTTTTGGTACCAGAATCAACTCTGGGGGTCACACACAGCCTGAGAAATCATCGATTTTAAGAATTTTTTGAGTCGTCTGTAACGGTTGCTATGGTAACGGGCTGTTTTACCGTAAGACGTCAATATTTTTGAACAAAAATTTCATGGTTTTGTTTCTGTTACCCAGCCACAACTTTTAGGTAAATTACAACCTTGTAGTATGAAAAATTGAGAATCACCCCTGATTTGGCCCAGCCTAACACCCACACACCAGATTAGAAGTTGGTACTTCGCTTATTTTTCCAGATATTCTGCTCAAGGTTCAGACGTACATGGCGGCGGCCATCTTGGATTTTGACGTGGCGACCCAATTTTCAATAGGGTTCTTCCTGTTGCCTAGATACACCCACACACCAGATTAGAAGTTGGTACTTCACTTATTTTTCAAGATATCCCGCTCACAAGGTTCAGACATACATGGCGGTGGCCATCTTGGATTTTGATGTGGCGACCCAATTTTCAATAGGGGTCTTCCTTATGCCGAGATACACCCACACCCCAGATTGGAAGTTGGTACTTCGCTTATTTTTCAAGATATTCCGCTCACAAGGTTCAGACATACATGGCATCAGACATACATGGCGGCGGCCATCTTGGATTTTGACGTGGGTTGCACCCACACACCAAATTCGAATGCGGTCCTTCGCTTACGCACGCACGCACACCCGCATGCACAGACGGACGGACAGACAAACCATAGTCCCCCTTTCGCTCCGCGGTGCGACGAGGGACAAAAAGGGTGTTATAACACACCCAAATAACCAGTTTTCATCCTTGCAATTTGTTGGAGGTCCAGGTGTATGCATGCAAAGTTTGGAGCCGCTAGGTTTCATGGTTTTGGAGTTATGGAGGAGACAGACGGATGGACAGACGGACAGTCGGACACTGCCTTTTATTATTATGGATCATTGTACTCGTATATTCAAGTTTGAACATTCCCATTTACCTCTGTGTCCAATTGACTCGCGTGGTTCGTTACATTTTTGTTTATAGCATTTTGTTACCCCTTTCCATGTTTATTTTACAAATAAATCCTTTAAAAGGTAAGAAAACATGTTTCAGCTATCTGCTTCTGTGTCATTATTTCGGCCCAATTGAAGCGCCTTGGAGAACAGTAAAGTTAAAATTAATTAAATAAACGCAGTACAATAACGAATAAAAGATCGTTTGGTCCATCTCAAGAGTCTGACTCGGTGCTGAGGTTCCTGTTTTAACAGGAGCTTCAGACGTGACATCATAGCATCCACTTTCACAGATATTGAGGCGTGTACAAAAATATTTTTCCGACATTTCCCCAATTTCTTTTTTGCTGGATGTATGATAAATTGTTTGACATATTTTGAGCTACGATGATAATTTTGGGATATCACATCTATGCTAGATGTACAAAGTAGAATTAAAATTATTTACCTCTCTCTGAGCAAGCTTTTTTGAGTAGTTAACGAATTGTTGTAATTTGTGACGTTCCTGTTTGTGAATGTTCGTGACACTTAATTATAATCTTGGTTAGGTAAATATTTTTAAAGAAAGCACAATATGATGAGTGCAGACTAACGTCCAGCTTAATAGGATCAACTGCAAAATAATATGACCTGATCATGCATTTACGTTTCACTTTGTACCTCCTTGTTACAATAATTATCGACAGCTTGTCCTGTTTACCTCACGCCATCTATCTATAATTCCAGCAATCTCTGTGTGTCTGTGTGTCTGTGTGTTTGTCTGTGACCGCTGTTTCTCGACAACCACGGGTCCGATATACTTTAAACTTGCCAGGTATATTGCTGGGGACCCGAGGATGTGCCTTTTCAAGGTTTTAAATTAATCGGAGAAGTACTTACCGAGCTATGTCCAAAAAACGCTTCAACCAATCAGAGAGCAGCGAGCTATCACGTGTGCCGAACGTGGCGATCAGACTCTGCCTCGGACGGCACATTTGAGAGCATATTCATTTATTTCACGTTGGAAAACTATGTTGCCGTTAAACTATGTTTTAAAACGAATTCAAACTGCGATTAAATTAAAACGATTCATCCTAACTGCGATTTGCGACCTTCCGGACAGTGAAGACTTCACTTCCGGCAGCCAATCACAGAACGCTTTGTTGCGTAGGCGTGGCCGATGTGAGAGCGAGCGGAGCTGAGCGCGTTATGAGCTGACCGCCATTACGGTTCGTAATTCGATTTCTTATGCGCATTATTTCTCCCAATTCAGTCAGAGCGAAGGGCGGAAGCGAAGAGCGTTGTTTTTTTTGTTTACGGGCATACGGGCGGGGTAGAGCGTACGGGTAGCGTTTTTTTTTTTTTTTGGCAAGGAACGGGCACCCACGTACGGGCAATGCCCTAGTAATAAAGGAGTTCATGAAGAAGTCTGCAAAATGTCAGCTGCGACTAACTTGGAGATATTACACACACGGTAAGTTGTAATACTCAATTGTCACCCCCGATGGGGATGTTTCTTTGTATACGCTTTCTCAATCACGCCACAAATGGAATTAAACATGTGTCACTGTAGGATACAAAGCCATGCAACATTTTGTACAATGAGTATTTTTAAAGTATGTTGAGAAAGACCAACCCTCTTGAGAGGTCTGTCATCAAACGTCCTTCAATGTGCAAATATCACAGTCCTCCGTAAAGCCTCACCGATTCCGTTTCAAAAATGAGGAAGTTGTGGAACCTCTCCAGGACGGGAGATTTACGAATGATTTTCCTGCTCAGGTTTATTTCCCATGCCATTCCATTTGGGTACCTGTGCAAAAAAATATAATGAAAATAAACACAGGCCAATCATATCACATGTAATGTCAAATAAATCAAAAACAAAATGACTACCCAAAGGGTAACAGGAAGGATATAATTAGGACAAGATTTCCCAGTGGGGCAAATGTAATCAAGTTAAGTGTAATGCTTCTAAAACTCAATTTCTTTCCATCCCTCTATCTCAAACTCCTCTCAACTCTCCGATTGATATATATACAGTGCATTCAGAAAGTATTCAGACCCCTTCACTTTTTCACATTTTGTTATGTTACAGCCTCATGCTGAAATCATTTAAATTCATTTTTTCCCTCATCAATCTACACTCAATACCCCATAATGACAAAGAGAAAACAGGATTTTAGAAAGTTTTGCAAATTTATTAACAAGAAAAAACTGAAATATCACATCTACATAAGTATTCACACCCTTTGCTATGACACTTGAAATTTAGCTCAGGTGCCTCCCATTTCTCTTGATCATCTTTGAGATGTTTCTACACCTTGATTGGAGTCCACCTGTGGTAAATTCAATTGATTGGACATGATTTGGAAAGGCACACACCTGTCTATACAAGGTCTCACAGCTGACAATGCATATCAGAGCAAAAACCAAGCCATGAGGTCGAAGGAATTGCCTGCAGAGCTCAGAGACAGGATTGTGTCGAGGCGCAGATCTGGGGAAGCCTACAAAAAAATTTCTGTTCCAATGAAGGTTCCCAAGAGCACAGTGGCCTCCATAATTCTTAAATGGAAAAAGTTTGGAACAACCAGGACTCTTCCTAGAGCTGGCCGCCCGGCCAAACTGAGCAATCAGGGGAGAAGGGCCTTGGTAAGAGAGGCGACCAAGAACCCGAAGGTCACCCTGGCTGAGCTCCAGAGATCCTGTGAAGAGATGGGAGAAACTTCCAGAAGGACAACCATCACTGCAACACTCCACAGATCTGGGCTTTATGGCAGAGAGGCCAGACGGAAGCCTCTCCTCAGTGAAATACACATGAAAGCCCGCTTGGAGTTTGCAACAAGCGTTACGCCTAGGTCCCTCATCGGTGAAGTGATGCGAGTTGACAAAGTGGAAGACGCAAGGCGGCCATCTTGGATTTTGACGTGGCGACCCAATTTTCAATAGTGTTCTCTCTTATGCGTAGATACACCCACACACCAGATTAGAAGTTAGTAGTTCGTTTATTTTTCAAGATATTTCGCTCACAAGGTTCAGACATATACAGTCACGTGAAAAAGTAAGTACACCCCATGTAAAGTTTTGACTTTTCCAACATATTTCAAAATACAGCTATTTGATCTTCATTTCAACAATATTGATAGATAAAGGTGATATAATATAACAAATATCATGAAACATTTACATTTTGTAGTCCATTGTGTAATTTAAATTAACATAAATGCAAATTTCGCATGTGGAAAAAGTAAGTACACCCTTGGCTCTCATAGGTGGTATTGCCCCTTTGGCAGGAACAACCTCAAGTAGGCGTTTCTTATAACTGTCTACCAGTCTCTGACATCGACTGGGAGAAATTTTTGCCCACTCCTCCATGCAGAATTCTTTCAGCTGTGCGGTTTGAGGGGTTTCTTGCATGCACAGCTCGTTTCAAATCCCCCCACAACATCTCGATGGGATTTAGATCCGGACTTTGACTTGGCCATTCCAGAACCCTCCATTTCTTTCTTTCCAGCCATTCCTTGGTGGATTTACTGGTATGTTTCGGGTCATTGTCATGTTGCAAGGTCAACCTTCGGTTGAGCTTCAACTTTCCGACAGATGGCCTCACATTATCCTCAAGCACCCTCTGGTACAATGAAGAATTCATAGTGGATTCTATGATGGTGAGCTGCCCAGGCCCTGATGCAGCAAAGCTGCCCCAAACCATAATATTTCCACCACCATGCTTTACAGTTGGTATCAGGTTCTTGTGGTCAAATGCTGTCTTTGGTTTTCGCCAAACATGTCTTCTGGTACTGTGGCCAAATAGCTCCACCTTTGACTCATCTGTCCAGAGCACATTGTTCCAGAAGTGCTGGTCTTTGCCGAGGTGTTCATTGGCAAGCTTTAGTCTTGCCCTGATGTTCTTTCTGAACAGCAAAGGTATCCTCCTGGCACACCTCCCATGTAGATCAAATTTGTGCAGCCTCTTTCTAATGGTAGACTCATGCACTTTGACATCAACAGTGGCAAGGGCTACCTGTAGGTCCCGTGATGACATTCTGGGGTTCTTAGAGACTTATTTCAGCATCTTGCGGTCTGCTCTCGGGCTGAACTTGCTGGGGCGGCCTGGCCTGAACAAGTAGGCAGATGTTTGGAATCTTCTCAACTTGTAGATGATCTTCCGGACAGTCGAATGATTGATTTCAAATTGTTTGGAGATCTTTTTAAATCCCTTCCCAGACTCGTAGGCATCTATAACCTTCTTCCTGAATGCCTCAGAGAGCTCTTTTAATCTAGGCATGTGACGCCGCACACTTCAACAACAAAGAGCAAACCAAACTAAATGTCTGAGGTTTAAATAAGACAGGTTCCTCCAAGATCCTCTCTAACGATGTTCTAATCATTTGCACCTGAGCTGGTGCACCTGATTCTAATTTTAGGTATTTGAAGTTGTGATAAATCTGCCATCCGGCCATAAAAGCAAAAGATAAGGGCATCCGGCCATAAAAACATTGCCTCAAAAAGAGAACCATGACAATTACAACTACATATGGGCATGGTACAGCCCGAAGTGTAGATCGGTTTCTGAGGTTTGGGACATGGAATGTAGGGACAATGACAGGGAGATCAGGAGAAGTGGTGGAAGTATTGGTCAGAAGAAGAGTGGACATATGTTGTGTGCAAGAGACGAGATGGAAGGGAAGTGGTGTGAGAATGGTGAAGGGTAGGCAGGGACAGAAATACAAGTTTGTGTGGCAAGGGTGCCGGAGGGCGTGAATGGTGTTGGTGTCCTGTTTTCTGAGGAGTTTGTAGACAGTGTGGTGAGTGTGACTAGAGTGAGTGATAGGTTGATGATGGTGAAAATGATGATTGGAAAGCTCTTGGTGAACGTCATCTCGGGTATGCTCCGCAGGTTGGTCGAAGCGATGAAGAGAAGGACAAGTTCTGGTGTGCGATAGAGAAGCTTATGGAAAACGTGAAAGATGAGGAAGTTGTTGTGGTGGGAGGAGACCTGAATGGACATGTGGGAAGGAGTATGGATGGTTTTGAGGGAGTTCATGGGGGTTACGGATATGGTGTGAGAAATGGAGAAGGTGAAAGGATTTTGGAGTTTGCTGATGGAGCTGATTTGTTGATTTGTAATACTCAGTTCCAGAAAGAGGATAATAAGTTTGTTACATACATGTCAGGTGGGTCGACGACAACCGTTGACTACCTGATGGTGCGTAGGCGAGATAGGGGGCACCTCCAGGACACAAAGGTGATCCCGGGGGAGGAGGCTGTTTCACAGCACCACTTGGTTGTCTGCGACATAAGGGTGAAAGGTGCGAGGAGAGCTCGGCGGGTGAAGTACCAACCGAGAATGAAGGTGTGGAGGTTGAAAGAGGTGAAAGTAAGGGAGGCATTAAAAGAGAGGCTGAGTAGGGTAGAGGATGATGTGGTTGAGCTTGAAAGTGGTTGGATGTCGATGAAAGCTAGTCTGTTGGGAGCCGTTGGTGAGGTATGTGGATGGACAAAAGGACCACCGAGGCACTCGGAAACATGGTGGTGGGATGATGAAGTTGGAAAGAGGATTGACGAGAAGAGGAAGAAGTTCAAGGAGTGGCAGAAGGCGAAGGGTACGGGAGCAGAAAAAGCAGAGCATGAAAGTTATAAGGCAGCCAGGAAGGCTGCAAAGAAAGAGCGCAGGAGGCATGTAGGAAAATGTTCGGAGAACGCTTGGATTCGGAAGAGGGTCAGAAAGCAGTATTCAGGATTGCAAAGCAGATAGCGAAAGAGAGGTGTGATGTGATGGGGGTGAGTTGCTTGAAGGATGAAGTGGGACAAATCATTGTCGACCCAGATGGAATTAAAGGAAGATGGAAAAGATATATGGAAATGCTGTTGAATACAGAGAATGAATGGGATGGCAACAGAGAGAGTAACCCAGTTTTAGGACCGGCAGAGAAGATAACTGAGAAGGAAGTTGAGGAAGCGATAAAAACAATGAAGAGTGGAAAAGCGGGAGGGCCGACGGGAGTTGTGGGAGATATGTTGAAGGCAGCAGGAAGTTGGGGTGTGAAGAGAATTACAGAGATCTGTAATCTGGTGGTGAAAGAAGGCCGCATTCCAGTGGATTGGGAACTGAGTACCCTCGTCCCTCTATACAAGGGGAAAGGTGACCCTCTGGAGTGTGGCTCGTACCGAGCGATAAAGTTATTGGAGCATGGAATGAAGGTATTGGAAAGGGTGTTGGAGAGGAGGATAAGGAAGAAAGTGAATATCGACGAAATGCAGTTTGGATTTATGCCAGGAAGAGGAACGACAGACGCGCTTTTCATTGTGAGGCAGTTGCAGGAGAAGTACATGGATAAGAGGAAGAAGTTGTTTTTTGGGTTTGTTGATCTGGAGAAAGCATTCGATAGGGTTCCACGCAAAGTATTGACATGGGCATTGAGGAAGTTAGGAGTGGAGGAATGGTTGATCAGAGTAGTGATGGCAATGTACAAAAGAGCGTGCACAGCTGTAAGGACGAAGGATGGGAACAGTGGTGAGTTTGAGGTGAAGGTGGGAGTGCATCAGGGGTCGGTACTAAGTCCACTACTATTTGTAGCTGTGATGGAGGTGCTGGCTCAGAACGTAAAGGAGGGTTTACCGTGGGAGTTGTTGTATGCAGATGATCTGGTGTTGATTGCGGAAAGTATGGATGGACTGAAGGAAAAGATGAACAAGTGGAAGGAATGTATGGAGACAAAAGGTCTGAAGGTGAATATCGGAAAGACGAAGGTGATGGCAAGTGGTAAAGCATGTGGTCAGGTGGAAAGAACTGGGAAGTGGCCGTGTGCTGTGTGCAGGAAGGGTGTCGGAGTGAACTCCATTCAATGTGCAATGTGCGCTGAGTGTGTTCATCAAAAATGTAGTGGTCTGAGAGGGTCATTTACCAGTGTGGCAGCTACATTCAAATGTAAGGTGTGCACAGAGGGAGCTGCAGATGGAGGAAATGTTGAATTGGATCTTGGAGACGGCATGAAGCTGGAAGGTGTGAAAACATTTTGCTACCTCGGAGACATGCTGAATGGAGAAGGTGGAGCAGACTCGGCAACGGTTGCTCGAGTGAGATGTGCATGGAAGAAGTTTCGGGAACTGATTGGCGTGCTGATGAGGAGGAGAGTGTCGCTGAAGCTGAAGGGAAAGGTGTATGCTGCATGTGTGAGAAGTGTTATGATTTATGGGAGCGAGACATGGGTAATGAACGTAGAGCAGCAACGAAGGCTGGAAAGGGTGGAAATGCGAATGGTTCGATGGATGTGCGGAGTATCGTTGAGAGAGAGGAAGACAAATTATGAATTGCGTAAGATGATGGGAATATTGCCTGTGATTGATGCTGTGAAGAGGAACTGGTTGAGATGGTTTGGTCATGTGTTGAGGAAGGATGAAAGTGACTGGTTGAGAAGCGTGATGGAAATTAATGTAGAAGGAAGTAGAGGACGGGGAAGACTGAGAAAGACTTGGCTAAAGATGGTGGAAGAAGAAATGCGGGCAAGGGGGTTAACAAGGAGAGATGCAGAAAATAGGGCAAAATGGAGAAGATTGTCATGGGGACCGCAAGGCTAACCCCCGCTCTAGCAGGGAAAATGGCCTTAAAACGCATGTTGTTGCTGTTGTTGAAGTAGTGATAAATGTAGGGGTGTACTTACTTTTTCCACATGCGAAATTTGCATTTATGTTTATTTAAATTATACAATGGACTACAAAATGTAAATGTTTCATGATATTTGTTGTATTATATCACCTTTATCTATCAATATTGTTGAAATGAAGATCAAATAGCTGTATGTTGAAGTATGTTGAAAAAGTCAAAACTTTACATGGGGTGAACTTACTTTTTCACGTGACTGTATATGGTGGCGGCCATCTTGGATTTTGACGTGGCGACCCAATTTTCAATAGCGTTCTTCCTCATGCCTAGATACACCCACACACCAGATTAGAAGTTGGTACTTCGCTTATTTTTCAAGATATTCTGCTCACAAGGTTCAGACATACATGGCGGCGGCCATCTTGGATTTTGACGTGGTGACCCAATTTCAATAGCGTTCTTCCTTATGCCTAGATACACCCACACACCAGATTACAAGTTGGTACTTCGCTTATTTTTCAAGATATTCCGCTCACAAGGTTCAGACAAACATGGCGTCAGACATACATGGCGGTGGCCATCTTGGATTTTGACATGAGTTGCACCCACATACCAAATTAGAATTCGGTCCTTCGCTTACGCACGCACGCACAGACGGACGGAGGGGAAAACCATAGTCCCCCTTTTGCTCCGCGTTGCTACGGGGCGCAAAAAAGCACCTAAAGGACTCTCAGACTGAGAAACAAGATTCTGTGGTCTGATGAAACAAGATTGAACTGTTTGGCTTCCGTCTGGCCACATATGAGGACCCCATATAAGGACTGTGCTTCTCAACGCTTCACTGATATTAATCAAAACAGCAAAGCAATACCTCAAGTAGAACGTTGGCTATGGTTAACCACAATAAAAAGGCGGAGCTGAACTCCCTGTCACTCATCACACACTGCATCGAACCAATAGAAGACGACAATCGGGCAGAATGGAAAACGGTTTCTAACGTTTAGCAAACATGCTCGTACATGCAAGGCAAACACCGTCACAAAGGTAAGCTCTTACTCCTCCCACAGAAACCCAGTCCAAGTCACTTAGTTGCAGGGTCGACAACACAGGCGCCTCAGTCATTCCAGGGGGAAACGAGATGAGAAAGTGATACACAAAAGAGCAAAGCATGGGTTTGGTGTCGATTCCATCCTCACCAGTGTGAGCCGGATGGCTCACGTGGTAACGAACAGGGTGTGTGGTGTGGGTGAGACGTGCGGTGTGAGAATGCAGCATGCATGAGTAAGACATGTAAGGACACACGCTCGACGTGTCTCGATGCTTGAGAGTTTGTGGTTGTGTTTAATGAAATCAGCATATGAGGGAATATCAGTGACCTTTTTTTCTTTTTTTTTGTATACATAATCAAGGCTCGTGAAAGAGCTCGTGAAAGAGCCAAAAACCTGAATCTCCGTGTTTGTTCCATGGCGTAATCGGCGCCAGGTCTGCATGGTGATCAGCGCCTGGTCCACGTTGTTCTCAGCTGCCAACTGCACCTGCCAACTAATTCCAACTCTTCTTGACTCTGCCTCTCAATTCTCTATTCTAATTGGCTGGTGCTCTGTGACCCAGCCATCGCAATTGGCTGCAAGAATGTGGGGAGCAGGGAGGGAGGGTAAACCGCTGATGCCTTGACAGCATGGCAATGACATGGCAATGAGTCGAATGTTAACGATGCCACCGTGCCCGAATTTGTTGCACTGCAGAAGTCGCCGTGTCTGGTGTATACTTGTATCGAAGGGTAGCCGAAGGAATGTGTGGTTCGTGGTGTGGTTTGTGGAATGAATGTTGCATGAGTCTCGAAAGAGTTTCGGAGTGCTTAAAAAGGGAGGTTGAGAAGGGTTTGGGAATGAGGAAAAGAACAATGGGATAGCTCCAACTACACAACACATCTTTCCTTTCCACTGATATGAGGGGAGAGATAACTTCACGAGGGATTGCTTAGGTTTGGGTATGTGCCTCCCTCAGGTCTCCGGAAACCGTCACTATACAAGTTAACATAGCAAGTTGCTCACACATCAACACCATTCTTTATTCACACAATGATGCATTTATGTTGTCATGGCCACGGGTTTCGGGTGTACTACGAGGGGGAATCCCTGATTCACCTCAAACTTACCAGGCCTGAGGTGACTCAGCACAAATAACTTCATGCCACGGCAGGTTACTAGCCAACTGCGAGCGCCAATTGATCTACCACGTGGTCCGAGGGTCTCCATCTGACCACCGTTTAACCTGCGCCAAGTGACTTTCCAATTGGGGGATGCGCCCTCATCTATGCACCAAGCTTATCTTAATAGGATCTTAATTAGAGCGGCCAAGCAACTAGTCAGGTTCACTATGTAATTTCGTTGGAATTTTTTGGGGATTTGGAAAACTATATATTTTTGGAAACTATATTGTATAGTCAGTCAGAAAACCAATGTTGCTATTTGCACAGACTCCTGTATGGCGGCCATCTTGGATTTTCAAAATTGCCGCCATAGAACTAATTTTTCTCAATATCTCAGCTTCTAAATAACATAGAGCTTTGATTCTAACGGCTAAACATATATTTTCAAGGGCCCCGAATCCAATGGTAACATGTTCGATAAGCTAGACATGACCATAGAGCTCCTATGTGGCGGCCATCTTGGATTTTTCAAACTGGCCGCCATAAACTTGATGTTTCTCAATATCTCAGCTTCTAAACAACATAAAGCTTTGATTCTAACGGCTAAACATAATCATTTTCAAGGGCCCCGAATCCAATGGTAACAAGTTCGATAAGCTAGACATGACCATAGAGCTCCTATGTGGCGGCCATCTTGGATTTTTCAAACTGGCCGCCGTAAACTTGATGTTTCTCAATATCTCAGCTTCTAAACAACATAAAGCTTTGATTCTAACGGCTAAACATAATCATTTTCAAGGGCCCCGAATCCAATGGTAACAAGTTCGATAAGCTAGACATGACCATAGAGCTCCTATGTGGCGGCCATCTTGGATTTTTCAAACTGGCCGCCGTAAAACTGATGTAACTCACCTTCTAAAGAGCACAGAGCTTTGATTCATCATTGAGTAAAGTCATCATCATCCTCATCATCGCTTTCGTTCATCACATATTGAGAGTCCTCATCATTTTGGCACTGGATGTCACACTGACAAAGGTCTGTACAAGCCAAGTTGTTTGTTCTGCAGGAACATCTAGATGAAGAACAGTCTGTTTTGCACTGACATCTAACCATTTGAATGATGGCCTTGGGGGCTGGAGGCTCCTCAGTTGTGGTTGGTTTCACTTGTCCATCCGTGTCTTTGTAAAAGCCGTTTTGCAGGGGATTCAGCTGAGGATCCTGTTGAGCAATGCTTGCCTGACCCCACACTCTGGCTTGGATATGGACTCTAAGGATGTGCTGCTTGAGAGCTCCAAGAGTAGGAGGAAGCCTGTCACTTTCTGCCATGTGTTTGCAAAAGAGATACCATCGTAGTTCGGGGATGCTGTCGATGTGGATGCCATTTGGAGAGTAAGCAGCGCATACAAAGTTAGCTAGTGTGAACAACATGTCCTCCGTCACTTCAGTTGCATCTGAAAGCAGTCGCACGGTGTCTATAACATCTTCACTTGCTTTGAGGTAGACATGCAGCCAGGTTGCTTTGCCTATTCGAGAGAACCTCCCAGTGTTGTCTGCCCCTGTGAAAGCATGAAAGGCTGGCAACGCCTTTGCTCTTTCGACCCCTAGAGCTGTCCACAGTTTTTTTTTTTGTTTGTTTGTTTTGTATACTGAATCGAGGCTCGTGAAAGAGCTAACATTAACTTCACAAACAAATCGACCAGACAAACAAAATACACAAAAAGAGGGAGCGGAAGACAAGATGGGGAGAAAAGGGGAAGCACACACACACAACATCCGAGAGCAGGGAGATGTGTGGAAGGGAGAGGGCCCGGGGGGAGGAGGCGTGGGGGGGGGGGGGGAGGGGAGGGAGAAGTATAAAGCACAAGGACACCAAGGACTTCCAGGACAAAAGTTGGTATTTCAAAAAGTGGAATTGGGGTGAAATTAGCGGGGGTAGAAAAGATCAAGGTTTTGGATGGGGGAAGATAAGAGATGGTGGTGAACAGCTGTTTTAAAGACTTGGAGGGTGGAGTGGGATTGAAGAGAGTGAGGGAGTTTGTTCCAGAGGCAGGAGAAAAGAGGAATGAAGGAGTGAAGGTGAGCAGAGAGTCTTGATTTTGGCAGTTTAACCAAAAGAGGGTTGCAGGCAGATCTTGTGCGACCTGTAGGAATATTTGCGGGACAGAGCCCAGAGAGAGCTGGGGGGGCAAGGCCAGAGAGGAGTCGGTAGAAGACGGAAAGACCACCAACGTGCCTGCGGTGAGTGAGTGAGAGGCCCTTGGAGTTAGCTTCATCGCGGGAGATTCCAATGATTCTGAATGCTTTGGTTTCAACAGCGTGAAGACGAGCTAGGTGTGAGGCAGGAGCACCAGCCCAGAGGGGAGAGCAGTATTCCATTGAGCTGCGGATGAAAGCCTTGTATGTGGTGAGGAGCTCAGGTGTGCCAAGGAAGGACTTCGCACGACGGAGGATGCCCAGTCGGCGACTGGCTTTGGAGGCCAGATTTGAAATGTGGTTTTTCCAGGAAAGATCATGGCAGATAGTGAGACCCAAAAGCTTGAGTGACAGAACTTCTTGGAGAGGATTATTCAGAAAGTAGATGGGAGGGTTGTCCAGTCGGTCTTTTCGGAGAGACATCGTAAGAGTGTGAGATTTGTCAGGATTGAAAGACATGTTCCACTTGTTTGCCCAGTCTGTGATTTTGTCAAGGTCTGCAGAGAGTGAGGAGGCTGCAGACTGCCGATCTGAAGGATGAAGAATGGAGCGACAGAGAGTAGAGTCGTCAGCAAAGAGATAGAGAGGATTTTCAAGAGAGTCAGAGAGATCATTGATGAAGACCAGAAAAAGCACAGGGCCCAGAACACTGCCTTGGGGAACTCCAGCCTGAACAGGAAGAGGAGATGAGAGAAACCCATTCAGGGCCACACGTTGACTACGACAAGAGAGGAAGTCCGCCAGCCATGCGTGGAGATTTCCATGGATACCAAAAGAGGAGAGTTTGGTGAGCAGAGCGGGGTGCGAGACTGTATCGAAGGCACGTGATATGTCAAGGGAGACTGCTCTAATTTCCTGTTTGGCATTGAGGACCTCCATCCATTGTTGAGAAAGCAGAAGCAGCATGTCCAGAGTGGAGTGTCCAGGTCTGAAACCAAATTGATGATCAGAGATCAAGCCATTGGAGAAGAGGAAAGATTTCATATCTGAAGCAATGATGGATTCCATGACTTTGCTGATAATTGGGAGAAGGCTGATTGGTCTGTAGTTGCTGGGATCTGTTTTTGCACCTTTTTTGTGCAAAGCGGTGATGTTGGCAGATTTCCAAGCAGATGGAAGATGACCTTGAGCAAAAGAGAGGGTGAAGAGAACAGAGAGGGGGAGTGAAAGAGCGGAAGAACATGATTTTAGGACCTGTGGGCTGATGCCGTCAGGTCCAGTTGCAGAATCAGAGTCGAGGGTTGACAGAAACTTTTCCACCTTGTCAGGAGGAAAGGACACAGAGTCCAGGAGCAGCTGGGTACGACTGGGTACGGTGGGTACAGAGAGGGATGGGTTTGGGACACAAGATTTAGAGGCAAACACAGAGTTGAGGCAATTCAGCTTTTTCACGTGCGGAGTCAGCCGTGTGGCCATTTAAGGTGAGGGAGGGGATGGAGGGGGAACAAACACCAGAAACAGATTTCACCAGACGCCACCAGGATTTGGAAGAGGGAGACAGATAACAGAGTTCGGTCCTGAGGACGGAGAGATATTGTTTCCTGGCTCTCCTGAGGGTGGACACACACTTGTTTCGGGCTTTGTGAAAGGAAATGAGATTTCCTTCCGTTGGATTTGCTTTCCAGGAGACGAAAGCAAGTTGTTTCTGGGCAATAGCCTCACCACAAGATTCCGTGTACCATGGACGGGAGGAAGGGTATGACAACTGAAGACGAGAAGGGATAAATCTGTGCATGAGAGAGAGCAATTTACTTTGGAAGAATTCCCAGGATGAGTTGATGTCAGAGGCAGTAGAGATGGGAGACCAGTCCAGATGATTGATGGCTGCTTGAAGACCGTGCCAGTTGGCCTGAGTGAAATGCCAGACTTGTCGACGCTGAGGAGGCTCTCTGAAAATGGTCAGAGAGATGTCCACTTTAACAAGCACATGATCAGAAGAGCCGATTGGAGCAGAAGAAGAGCAGCAGACATTTTCAGGGAAGTTAGTCATAACCAAGTCCAGAAGAGAAGATTCTCCGTTGACTGAGATCCGGGTTGGGAAATTGACAGATTGTGTCAGTCCCAGTGAGTCACAGAAGTCCTTTGCTGAAGAGCCATGGCTGGTGAGAGAGGTACCCACCCCCAGCCAACTGGCATGGTGACAGTTGAAATCACCACATATGAGGAAGAGAGAGTTGGGATGGGTAGATAGAAGTTGGTCCATATTATCAGACAGCGAGATGTAGATGGAGTCATCACTGTTTGGTGGACGGTACAACACGCATTTGAACAAAAGGTGGGAGCGAAGGGGAAGCCGTAGCCAAAGGTATTCCTGGGGGTGAGGTGGAGAGAGGGCAGTGCAGGGCGAGTGAGGAAGAGAGTTTTTTATAAAGATAGCAACCCCACCTCCAGGACGAGGCTCAGGTCTATCATACCGGAGGAGGGAGTAACCTGGGAGAGATACCAAGGAATCAGAGACATCATGAAGGAGGAAGGTTTCTGTTAAGCAGATCACGTCTGGTTTGTCAGAAGCAACCTGTATGGAGAGATCAGTTAAGTTTGAGCGAAGGCCCCGGATGTTTGAGGTCCATACTGTTAAGGAAGAGGAAGGGGGAGCATCGGATACAGAACAGGGGGGGGGGGGGGAGCGGTAGGGCAGGATGTGGAAGAGGAGGAAGAGGTAGGGAGAGCTGTTGCAGGTGTGTCAGAGATTACAGAATAGCTTGGAGAAAGGGAAGAATGGGGCGGACAAAAGGTTTGATGGTGTTTGGGTGAGGCGCAGTGAGGTGTTATTTGAGGAGGGGGAAGAGTGAGGCAGAAGGTTGAGGAAGATGAAGGTGAAAGTTGGAAGGGGGAAGAAGCGGGGAGGACGCTTTGAGGAGGAGGGGTGAGAGGGGAGTCTAGGAGGGGAGGAGTGAGGGAGAGTCTCGGAGGGGAGGGGTGTGGGGGGAGTTTAGGAGGGAAGGGGCAGCGGGGGAGATTTGAAAGGGATGGGTGTTTGGGAAGATTTGGGGGGGAGGGGCAAGGGGGAAGATTTGACAGAGATGGGTGATGGGGAAGATTTGGAGGGGAGGGGTGTGATTGGATTTTGAAAAGTGTACGATTTATGGGAAACGAACATTTATTGCAAAATGAGTTTCTTGAGACATTCGAGTCAAAAATACGTTTGAGGACGCTGAAGGGTGGGTGGAGTTCTGGAGAGTTTAGGGAATGAATGAAAGATGCACTGTAAGAGATGGAATTTTTTTTTTGAATGAATAGAATTGGTGAGCAAGTCGAAAGCATCCTTTTATAGAAGAGGTAGAAAAAAGTGTTATAGAATATGACATAATAATAAAGTTCTTCAGGAGACAGATGAAACATGTATTAACAACTTGATCACGTGATCTCGAACAACGTGGTCGAAGAACGAAAGAACAAATAACGAAGAACGAAAGAGCAAAAGAACGAAGAACGAAAGAACAAATAAGAACGCACAAGCGGATAAGAACAGGGAAGGAAATTTTTTTTATTTTTTATTTTGGCTCTATTTGAAGTATTCCAGAGGCCATGGAAATGGATGTATTCCTCAGCAGTAGGTCATAGTTTACTATGACTAGTACCAGGACATCTGTGTCGGGAGAGAAGAACACCAACTGCGCATCATGTGGGTTTCGCTGGGATGCCAGCACAGCCTGGTGGATCAACAGGGTGTCAGCTTCTTCATGGTTGTTGTCCTCGAAGAGTAGGTCACTGTTGCTCCTAGTACGCCCTGAAGCAGACGTGATGATCAACTTGGATGAGTGACTGTTGTATTCTAGAGTTTTCGCTGCCAGATAGTCAGATCAGCCTTTGTTTTGTCATGAGAAAGGAATCTGCTCATTGGGATGTGTTTGATGTTGGTGTCATCTCTGACTTGATACTGTACTGCATCCTTTCCTTGCCTTCTTTTAGCCCTGGTAGCACTCTTCAGAGAATCGTTTTTGTACGTGTCAAAGACCAGTATGATCTCATCACAATCTTTTGTTAGAGACATGAGTCTGTCATTGAAGCATTCACCCAGATCGTTGACTTTCACTACAGTGGCTGGTTTCTTTGTCAGCTTATGCACAAGTACCATCCCATCCACCAGTGCAATCTTCCGACTTGTAGGTTTACTAGATGTGGATGTCATAGTTCTTGTGTCCATTGGATCTTCTTGTAGAACACTTGCAGCTGGTGTCTGCTGCTGATCTTCGGGGTGAATTTCTGCTCTTGCTAACTTGTCGAGGAGATGAATTAACTTCGACTTGTCAGTGCATGGAAGAATTGTCCCATCTGGAGCGAACAGTGCTCTTGGTGTCACAGTGAATTCGTAATTTCCGATGGCATATTTCTGGTTGACGTCTCTGACTTGGCAAGGACCATGAGCCTTCCGTACAGTTCCTCAGTCTCCTTCAGATCCACAGTCCTGTCTCTGAGTTTCACTGTGGTTCTCTTGTTCCCAGACGTGAACATCTTGTTGTTCTCCTTCTTGACTGGTGCCCAGAGGCTAACATCTCCATTGATACGCTCCGACACGTAGTCTTCATACAACTTCTGACCAGTGACATCAATGTTCAAGATCTGTGGTACATACTCGTCTGGGATGCAAGCATTCGTTATCACATTGTGCAGCTTGTCACCTTCAGTGTCAAATGGATTCCCGTGACTCAGTATCGCAGCCTTGATCTTGTTGATTGCTTCATGCTCCCTCTTGACTGCACTTGGACCAAGGTCATGATGTTCTGTGATCTTGTCACCTTCCAGGCCAAACTGACTCTTGAAGTCTTTTGACAGGCGTGATAATTCTGGTGTAACCATGAAGAATCTCTGTCTAGCATTGGCATTGTTAGAGATGCCAATCAGTCCAGAGTGAATCTTCATCAGCTTGTTCAGATGTTCACATGCATGATCTGGTCCAATGGATACAAACGGGATGTCATTCTTGGTTACTGATAGATTGCCAGCTCCTAGTTCTTCCCAGGTCCTAGGGTGATTGGTTCTTAGGTCATACATGTCTGCGATGTATCGGCAGTATGCCACAAAGGCCCACAAAGGGCAAAACACTCGCAGTAGAATAGTATTTCTCATTACAGTCAACACAGTCAGGTTCAGCATGTCCAGATTTTAGATTTCGTTGGATTGTTTTTGGGATTTAGAAAAATCAAAGCTCCGTCTTATTTAGAAGATGAGATCCTGAGAAACATCAATTTTACGGCGGCCAGTTTGAAAAATCCAAGATGGCCGCCACATAGGAGCTCTATGGTCATGTCTAGCTTATCGAACTTGTTACCATTGGATTCGGGGCCCTTGAAAATGTATGTTTAGCCGTTAGAATCAAAGCTTTATGTTGTTTAGAAGCTGAGATATTGAGAAACATCAATTTTACGGCGGCCAGTTTGAAAAATCCAAGATGGCCGCCACATAGGAGCTCTATGGTCATGTCTAGCTTATCGAACTTGTTACCATTGGATTCGGGGCCCTTGAAAATGTATGTTTAGCCGTTAGAATCAAAGCTCTATGTTATTTAGAAGCTGAGATATTGAGAAAAATTAGTTCTACGGCGGCAATTTTAAAAATCCAAAATGGCCGCCATACAGGAGTCTGTGCAAATAGCAACATTGGTTTTCTGACTGACTATACAATATAGTTTCCAAAAATATATAGTTTTCTAAATCCCCCAAAAAATCCAACGAAACTTTAAATCTGGACATACTGAACCTGACTAAACCGCTGGTGCATACCGAACTGAATAAGCCAATCAATTGGGGAATTATAATCTCCCAGTCTAACCGAATGCGCGAGCAGCACTGGATCAACAGGGGAAATGGTAAACACAGACAGATTGAAAAGGAACGTCAACAAGGGATTTATTATTTACACACAGGGATAATTTTAAATGTGGGATCATGCAAAAATAAGGGGGGAGGTAACTCAAGGACTTCAATGTTCAATGGGGGGGAGGGGTGCACACAAAGGAACAATGGGGGCATGCAGATCCAAAGTGAACAAGTGATCGCAAGCAATGGAGTGCAGCGATAGCTACAGAGCAAAGGAAATGGAGACTTAATCATATGCCTTACCTACTGGCTATACACAATACAGGGGGGTGCCTGTCACACCATCCGTGGAAGGAGAAAAGAACACAAGATAGAAAAAGTATGAGGGTCAATGGCCTCTCTCAATGGGTGGAAGCAGTCATGCTTCCTCAACCCAGACGCTAAAGGAGGGGTCAAATAGGGAAGCAATACTTTTTGTGTCGAGTGGTGCATTGACTGTAGAGAATGTGATGTCGTGCGTGGGGGTGCGTGAAATGCGGATATAGGCAAGATAAACTATGAAGGTGTGTCATCAGTGTGGGTTGCTCTCAAAAGAACAGTTAATAGCGCAATGTCTTCGTTGCGCTCGTGCATTCAGTAGAACGATTCTATCCCAAGAAAGCTGAGAAAAAAGTGGGTTTTTCCACAAAAAAGTGGGTGAGAAAAAAAAAAACCCCCCTACAGTAAATTGTGTAGCTAACCACTAACAACAACAAACAACAACAACACCAACAACAACAACACCAACAACACCAACAACAACACCAACAACAACACCAACAACAGGCATCGACGATCATAAACAACACCACCAACAACACCAAAACCAACACCAACACCAACAACACCACCAACAACACCACCAACAACAACACCAACAACAACACCAACAAAAACACCAACAACACCAACAACAACACCAACAACAGGCATTTTAAGGCCATTTCCCCTGCTAGAGCGGGGGTTAGCCACATTCTGCCCTACAACAACACACACACACCAACAACACACACACACCAACAACAAGTCAGGAGACGACGATGGTTCACGAGCGAGCGGTATTCAATGACAAAGGACGGACTATCAAGTCGATCGTCACGATCATCGACGATTGATGCATCAAATCGGGACCATAATCAGTTATGAGGTTGGTTAGCTACACAATACCGAAAATTCGGTTAGATTCCGACAACTTTGAAAATTTGACCTTTGTGACCTTCAAAGGTCAAAGGTCGAAGATTCTGAAATTTGTTGGAAAACTTGTATTTCATGATGTATGTCATAATATAAGATCATGTATGACATTTCACCCTATCAGGAAGCGAAC
This sequence comes from Myxine glutinosa, assembly GCF_964187855.1. NCBI lineage: Eukaryota > Metazoa > Chordata > Myxini > Myxiniformes > Myxinidae > Myxine > Myxine glutinosa. The sequence continues at coordinate 7,562,329 of NC_136270.1, read as the reverse complement.
AATGTAATAAAACCATCAAAAATCGACTTTTCTAAATTTTGTGACCTTGTGACCTTGACCTTGGGGCGAAAATGAAAAATCGAGCTCCATGGGGCTAGACACATGACATTGGCCTAACCAAATACCGAAACCCCTGTCAGATTCCACCAAACCCCTCGGATGTAGCTTTAACTCGATTACCTCCAAAAAGACATATTTTTCAGGCGTGGCTCCGCCCACAATGGGCGCAATACGTCCACTCCAGGCAGGACACAACTAGATCATGATATCAACCTCCCACCCAAGTTTCATCAAGATCGGATGATATCATCGGGTAGTTATGCTGCGGACAGACAGACAGACACACACCCATGACGAATATAGTGGTCACTCTGTTTGATAACTCGTGAACCAATAATAGCCTATCGTGTAAGAATCTATAAGATATGTGTATGCGTGGCTTGACTTCAGCCCTAACATGCGCCTGACAATGCGCTCTCTCCGTCCGTCCCCATGCATCGACTCCCAGCTCGACCCACCAACGTGAACACCATCACATGAGCCCCAAAAGTCCTTCCACAAATCCCCACAATGTAAACACCGGTTGAACACGGAAGCCAGGACCGAAGCCAATAACCAACGTGTTGAGATTCTGCCCTAAACACACACACCAACACCAACACCACCAACAACACCAACAACAATACCAACAACACCACCACCAACAACAACAACACCAACACCACCAACAACAACACCAACACCACCAACAACAACACCAACACCACCAACAACACCAAAACCAACACCAAAACCAACACCAACACCACCAACAACAACACCAACAACAACACCAACAACAACACCAACAACAACACCAACAACAACACCAACAACAACACCAACAACAACACCAACAACAGGCATTTTAAGGCCATTTCCCCTGCTAGAGCGGGGGTTAGCCACATTCTGCCCTACAACAACACACACAACAACATGCATTTTAAGGCCATTTTCCCTGCTAGAGCGGGGGTTAGCCTTGCGGTCCCCATGACAATCTTCTCCATTTTGCCCTATTTTCTGCATCTCTCCTTGTTAACCCCCTTGCCCGCATTTCTTCTTCCACCATCTTTAGCCAAGTCTTTCTCGGTCTTCCCCGTCCTCTACTTCCTTCTACATTAATTCCCATCACTCTTCTCAACCAGTCACTTTCATCCTTCCTCAACACATGACCAAACCATCTCAACCTGTTTCTCTTCACAGCATCAATCACAGGCAATATGCCCATCATCTTTCGCAATTCATCATTTGTCTTCCTCTCTCTCAACGATACTCCGCACATCCATCTAACCATTCGCATTTCCACCCTTTCCAGCCTTCGTTGCTGCTCTACGTTCATTACCCATGTCTCGCTCCCATAAATCATAACACTTCTCACACATGCAGCATACACCTTTCCCTTCAGCTTCAGCGACACTCCCCTCCTCATCAGCACGCCACTCAGTTCCCGAAGCTTCTTCCATGCACATCTCACTCGAGCAACCGTTGCCGAGTCTGATCCACCTTCTCCATTCAGCATGTCTCCGAGGTAGCAAAATTCTGCCCTACAGATCTTTTATAATCCCTTAGCGGGGGCGGTGCCAAAAAGTCGATCAAAAACGTCCCTTGGTGAAATCTGGGATGCCAATTGGCGCACCTCCGCTTAGCCCCACCCTCGCCAGACCTTCGCAACCGAATTCTTCCAGATGGCCTTTCGCTTCAGCATGGAACGGAGCTCAGCAATAAAATGGGTGGGAGATCAGGACGTGTTCTTGGCACGGTGGCAACTATTAGAAGCACAATTGTTTGCAAGGATGAATGGAGCTATGAAATATCCACAGGACGCTAATGGCCAATGAGCGCCTGTCTGATTTGGGATGTAATAAAGGCCAGTGCATAAAGGTGCTTGCTGTCGCTTCCAGCGATCCCCTCTCCATGCTTCCAAGCTATAGCAGTGTTTGTGGTTAGTGGATGAGGTGAGGACAATGGCAGAAAGTGGGCAGGTGATGTGTGGTTGAAACGATGTTGTGGTTAGCATATCGTGGTGTTTTTCGAGTCGTGGGGCAATTTGAATAAGGGTACACTACACACCTTTAGAGGCCATTTTTCCCTGCAGAGCGGGGGTTGGCCTTTTTTTGGGCACCATGGTCCCCTTTTTGAAGCAATGTTTTACGGCCGGATGCCTTTTTTGCCGCCAACCCTGTGAGTCACCTCTTGCGACACACAGGGAATTACCAGTGAACTGGTGCTCAATTTGCCGACCTCGGAAGGATGACAGGCTGAGTCAATCCCCCTGGCGTTAATTCAGTTAATTGACCGGGATTTGAACCCAGGATCCTAGGATCCCAAGCCAGCACCCTAACCGCTAAGCCAACACCAGGCTTCAATTTGAAAATGTATACAATGCCTTAATGTCATGGAAATTAATGTGTGCATAGAACCCGAAGCGTCAATTAAAAATGTGTTTTAATTTGTCGATAATTGTTGTGTACATATGGGTCGTGTAAAGGGAAAATTATGGGACAGGCTGGCGGTTGGATTTTGGGGTGTCATTCAAATGCCTTTTGGAGCGCTTTGGCGACTACTCACACACGCAGCACAGAGCTATTAAACCAAAACATGGTGCACAAGGAACAATTACCCCCTAGGAAATGGGAAAAACCTCTCTCACCAACACATTGTATCACATTCTAATCAACTACACAAGAGAAAGGGACTACTCTAATCTTGTATTGTGGAAATAACTACCTGAGGACCTGTATGTTGGGTGCCATTGCCTTCAGTGCCGGTTCCTAAAACCGCAACAATATTTCCACCAAGGTACCTAGCAAAAGTATATACTTAACATTGCTTTAATATACGTACAATCTGATTTGAGGAAATTGTACATTCAAAGCACCCTCTGCTGACCAGAATGGAAGCTACAACTCCAATATAAATTTTACGTTTTCATGGTGCTGGTGGTGACCTGCTTCCCTTTTGCACATCATCAAAAAGATCCCTCATTTACTTGTTCAAATGTGCATGTCAAACGATTTATCATTTCGAACTGATGTTAAACCACTTGCAATATTGGCCAAATCCATACAGAAACAGCAATTATATCTACATCTCAAATGGACATGCAGGGTTCGCTCCACTGGTGCCCTCGGTCTCATCTCCAGGTAAAATTTGCTGCAATGCAAATGATAAGGAGCCACAAACTGAACCAGTTATTCAAACACTCACCAAGGCAAAAGGTGTGGACGATCAACCTTTTGTCCATCCACCTCCAGGTTCTGCAGCTCTTGGAAGTGTTTAACCTTGAGGGAACGTAGCAGGTCTTCAGCATGGCTAGGAACAGACAGAAAAGGTTAATATAATTATATATTAATGATCAGTAATAAATAATTAAATTGATATATGTGGGAAAATTACATGCCCAGGCCAGGAATCGAACCCAGGTCCTCTGGAAAACCGTACCAGTGCTCTGCCATCTAGGCGACCCTGACTGAGCATGCAATTTTCCCACACATATGATTGCCACTCTCTTTCCGTCAATCTAATTGCTTCACTGTCCCCCCGCCCCCTCCCCCCCATTGGAGGAAGACCCTCTCGCGTTCAGGCTGTTGGTGCTCCTATGTTTGGCAGCGAGTGCCCCGGAAGCATTGACAGAAAGAGAGTGGCAATCATATGTGTGGGAAAACTGGACTGTACAACAAGATTGGACTGCAAAAGAGCAATATTTAAATGGGGCAGGACTGTACCACAAGGGAACACAATGCAAAACTGTACTCCCAGAGAGAAAATAGTACAAAACATGTCACATTCATTCATTTGGAAACCGAGATTCATCCATATGCCAAAATCAATGTCGGGACAACATACTAAACCAACCTTCTGTATCCAGTAATGCGGAAGGTGACTGGTAAAGGCTGACGCAGAGCTTCCATCATGTCATTCCACTCCTCCGTGGGTACGATGCCTTGCTCACGGTAATACTGCTCAAAAACACGATTTTCCTTCAAGATCTCTGCATAACCAGCACCCCAGCTGCTCTTCTCCTGCACCAATATGAAAATCAAATCACAGTACTTTAAAGGAGTTTAAGCATATGCACCTCTTTTAAGCATATGCAAGTAAAGTGAGATGTGCATGACATTTCAAAAATTGCGAATAAACCAGCTCTGATGTTTTAGCAAAACTTTCACTTTACTTCTCAATAAAAGGAAACATACCATTAACCAGTATAATCGACCTCAGCAAATTTGCTCAATTCAATTTCTGTGTGTGCCATCTGAACTGGTCTACGACAGGGGGTGTGCGGGAGCTAATACACATCCTAATAAGTGGATGCCTTCGCTACGCCAGTAGTCCTCTCAAAGTTGAGAGTTTTAAAATGGTATTTAAAGAGAGTTGGGATATTCAAAGCCACCTTTACCGATTGCAAATTATCACCACAAGACGTGCTGGGTGCAATTTTAGGTGGCACTTCACGGAGTGTGCCAGAATTAAAAAGGTGGTGGAAATTTATGTCGGTTTGACTTTTTGTGCGATTAATGTTAGCTCTTTCACGAGACGCGATCTTGTATACAAAAAAAAGAAACAAAAGAAATGTCGTGGAGCTTCCACCAAACACTACATTTATTTGGAAATTGAGATTAGTGTGCAAAAAAAGGTATTCAAAGCAAAGGTGTTTTTGCAAGTCTACGTACACCATGTAAGCATAAAACAAATATCTTCCGAAAGTACGGTAGATTTTGTTTTGCTTATTATGCATCAGCATTTCTAAAATTTGAACATTGTGTGCACACTAGGGTGGTCCACAGATATCACACATCACATAAAAGCCCGCTTGAAATTTGCAAAAAAGCACCTAAAGGACTCTCAGGCTGTGAGAAACAAGATTCTGTGGTCTTTCATGTGTCTTTCACTGAGGAGAGGCTTCCGTCTGGCCACTCTGCCATAAAGCCCAGATCGGTGGGGTGTTGCAGTGATGGTTGTCTTTCTGGAAGTTTCTCCCATCTCCACACAGGATCTCTGGAGCTCAGCCAGTGACCATCGGGTTCTTGGTCACCTCTCTTACCAAGGCCCTTCTCCCCTGATTGCTCAGTTTGGCCGGGCGGCCAGCTCTAGGAAGAGTCCTGGCTGTTCCAAACTTCTTCCATTTAAGAATTTTGGAGGCCACTGTGCTCTTGGGAACCTTCAATGCAGCAGAAAAATTTTTGTAGGCTTCCCCAGATCTGTGCCTCGACACAATCCTCTCTCTCTCTGAGCTCTGCAGGCAGTTCTTCGACCTCATGGCTTGGTTTTTGCTCCGATATGCATTGGCAGCTGTGAGACCTTATATAGACAGGTGTGTGCCTTTCCAAATCATGTCCAATCAATTGAATTTAAAACAGGTAGACTCCAATCAAGGTGGAGAAACATCTCAAAGATGATCAAGAGAAATGGGAGGCACCTGAGCTAAATTTCAAATGTCATAGCAAAGGGTATGAATACTTATGTCAATGTGATATTTCAGTTTTTTCTTTTTAATAAATTTGCAAAACTTTCTAAAATCCTGTTTTCTCTTTGTCATTATGGGGTATTGAGTGTAGATTGATGAGGGAAAACATGAATTTAAATGATTTCAGCATAAGGCTGCAACATAACAAAATGTGAAAAAAGTGAAGGGGTCTGAATACTTTCTGAATGCACTGTACGTGACCAGCCACTCCGCAAGCCCTCACCTTCGCTAACAATCTCCAATGTGGGACCTCATCAAATGCCTTTTTAAAATCAAGAAATACTACATCCACTGTACTTCCCTCGTCCACTCAATCAGAAACGACAATTTCTGCATTTATCAACTCAAAGCAGAGCAGGGATTCATAGCGGATTCGTAAACAAACAGATATGCCACTCCAGATGCCAGGGTGGCAGTTTATAGTCTGTTACTTCGGCAGCACTTCCATTGTAAATTTATACACCGTATTTTTTGGAGAATAAGTCGATGTGAGTACAAGTCTAATTGGCGAATTTCCTTATTTTTCCTTCCTTCATTGATAGATAAGTCGATTTGGAGTACAAGACGAAGCGACGGTGGTTAGCCAAACTTTCAGTCAGAACAAGAGGTATTCTCATTCCTCCATGACACGGCCACGCATCACTGCCCACGGTACTGCCAGGGACATGAACATTAAAATGAGCGGTTTGGTGCATATTATTTCAATTGCTTTGTGGGACAACCTTCTGCATGAATTAGAATTGTAAATAATTTTTTAACATGATTGTTATAATTCCGAGATATTTAAAACGAGCTACAGAATCATTGTCAGCAATGGCTCACAGCAAATTACATTGTCACAGATCACGACTCCTTTTAAGCATGAACACAAACAGGTCTCAATGTTCTGTTCATTGGAATATCAAATGTAAACGACACCTCGTCCATGTTGGTGACCTTCGACAGAGCCAGATTGTCCTCCGGGATCTGCGGCTGTATGAATTCACTGCAGTCGTTCAACTTATCCATGTCCCCGGGAGGTTTCTCTGCCATCGATGTGCTCTGCCGAATGCACAGTCCTTTTCTACGCATAAACCTGAAGCACCACGAACGATCGCCTCTGAAACTTTCAATTCCCCACTCAGTTGCGATTTGTTTGGCCTGTTGTCTCAGCTGCACAGTGCTGAGTCCTCGACAAGCAGCACGTTGAGTCAGCACATATTCCTCCAACTTATTCTCAAGGTTTATCCACCGAGCTTTGCAGCCGCGATTCGCCTTCTTGGTTTTCTTGGTCATCCGCAAAGTATCCTTAGCTTTACGCCAGTCCCGAACACCTTTCTCACTGACACCGAATTTCCTGTGCGCAGCCCTATTTCCACCATTTTCCTCAGCGAACTCAACAACTTCCAACTTAAAAGCTGCTGTGTAAGACTTTCGCGACTTTACGGGGGGCATTTTGAGACGACGAAGTGAGGATGGATACAAAAGATTAGGATTGAAATGGATGGATCAAACGTAATGGGAGAGTGCATGTCATGCTGCTCGTTATCGATTGGATAACTTTGGATGCGTCAGTGGGCGGATCAAGTTAATTGCTCACCCAATCAGCAAACGTTCCAGCCAATGATTTTGGTACGTTTTAAATTGTTTATACAATTTATTTCAAAAAATATCACTTCTCAATTTTTTTAAACCATAGATAAGTCGATTCTGAATACAAGTCGAGGCCCGGACCTCCGGAGGGGAAAAAAAGTATGGACTTATATTCTGTTAAAAAAAATAAAAAATAATAATAATAATAATAATATGAAAAAAATAAACTTCCCGATACAGCACGTGCGTTTCATGCAAAGTTAAGTCCACAATTGGGATGTGATTTTTCATCGTTAACCATTTAAAATAGCAGTTCTGCAACTTAAGATGAAGTGTTAATTTTTATATATTCCTCATAAGTACAAGTGTTTGAATTAATAATTACTTTCAGACACATACTCGTTACAGAGCTCTGGGCATATAACGACTAGTCGAGAAACATTTCGAGATGAGAAACAATCCTGGACAGGTTAGCCACTCACAGGAAACGCACCAGAGCATGCAGGAATTTGGAATATATTCAGTGTGCCAGCGATAACCCGCCAACTCTTTGCAAAGGGCACCACGGGACATTTAGCGTCCACCAACAAACAGTGCTGGAAGCCGGGTCGTCCGGCTCAACGTCCACCTGAAAGGCAGTTGGGTGGTCCAAGAATGTGAAGATTGGATTTTTATTTCTCCACAAGCCTGCCCCTATTCCTATTGAAGAAAGTAGTTTGTGGTGAAAATTTGAGCTTGATTGGACAATATTTAGAGGTTGCTCCAAATGTTGACAAATTTTAATGAATAATAAGATGGAGAATTTTTAGTGTCATACATCAATTATCTATTTTCAATTACTCAAATTATTTATTATTGTTATTGTTGTTGTTTGTTTGTAAACTAATAAATAATTATGTACAATGTACCATTGTAAAATGTACATGTATGTTCAATTGTTCATTGTTCAATGTTCATTCATATAGTCAAATTAAGATTAAAAACAAAACAGTAGATTAAACATTCATGTATTAATTTGACAATAAATTAATTTATCGGAAAAAATAAATCATCCATAAGAAAATATAAAATATCTATGAGAGACGATAAATATCTATGAGATTGTGCAAAAGCACTGGCCACAAACATAGCACGCCGATCTGAGAGATTTACTCTGTCCAGAGTTGCCACTATTGCTGGAGTGATCACCTTGATGGGAGCCTTTTTCGCCTGTTTGGCAGAAGATGGACTTTGGAGTTTGAATTCATTGTCCCCTGAATCGGAGCTTCCAATCTCAGACTCATCATCATCATGAACCGATGTTGATGGAACAGATTGCATTGCTGTTAGAAGAAACATGCTGCTGGGACTCTTTCTTTTATCTTCATTCTCAAGCCTGATACGCTTTCTGTTCCTTCACTGCCAGTGTTGTCCACAGATCCCATACGTGAACTTGAGGGATCCTCACGCTGCATGATAAGGAATGCTTTGTCTTCTTCATTCGTCATTTTCTCAAGCGCATCATTTGGTGAGATATCGAAGAGGGATTGAAGATCATCTTTGAACATCTGCTCCATCACTCTATAGTTTTCGAATGTGTTTACCAGTTTGTAGGCATCATACAACTTCAAAAGTTGGCGCTCACAGGAATCTATTCTCTGCACTGGAATTCGTGCTTTCTCCCAGTATGCACACACAGCTTGTACACTAAGTTTGGCACTTTCACGAACTGTATGGTGTTCTTGTATGTGATGGCACACCATTTTCTGCAATGTGTGTCCTTTGGTTGGTATTACCCAACATATTATTTCCTTTTCAGACTTGCCCAACAACCAAACTGTGGAAGAGTTTGGTGAGTTGTGGAAGAGTTGTCAGCTCTTTCACGAGCCTCGATTCAGCATACAAAAAAATAATAATAATAATAATAATAATAAAAGAGCTGCGAGTTTCTGCCATCTGGAAAAAACAGGATAAATAAAAAATGTTATTTTTTGAGCAACCTCTAAATAAGTTCCAATTGACCTCATATTTGGTTCATATTATCTTTATAAACATAGGAACAAGGAGGGCAGCCTTGTGGAGCATGGCTTTTTAATCGTATTAAATATTACATATATCTGTGGATCACCCTATTGCCCGCCCTTGCCTAAAGCAATCTCAGGGATTTGGAATGCCTTGTTAAGGAGAAACAGCAACGCTCATGTGAAATGTTAGAAATGAGAGCGCAATTGCAAGAAGAACTGAATAATCTCTGGAGCAACCAAAGAAACCGCTTTCAGCAAGGACATCAGATTGCATCACAATGAAAGGGCAATATCATAACTCGTGGTCCAAATGGAAGGAGTCAAAAGGGAAATCTGCTGCTGCTTGGTAAACCTTGTAGCAGTGAGCTTCCACTTGACCAGAACGAAAGTTGATATTTTCTTGAGTTAGATTTTCTATCCGAAGAAATTCCGAGTGTGACACTGCATTTCCACATAGTACCTAACGTGCACATAACCAACCCACACACCACCAACACCAACACCAACACCAACACCAACACCAACACCAACCACCACCACCACCACCACCACCACCACCACCACCACCACCACCACCACCACCACACACACACACACACACACACACACACACACACACACACACACACACACACACACACACACACACACACACACACACACACACAAGTATTGTTGCCCATGCACATCAGTATCCCCATATCCAATGTATTTCGGTACCGATCCAAATCCCATTTTAACCTATCCAACCCCTTTTACTGCCATGACCTTTTCAGTGAGACCATTCCATGCATTAACTACTCTGACTGAAAGACACTTGCCTTAAAACTGTCCTAACTCTCATATTCTTTACCCTCAGTCAAGCTATTTAGTCCTAACATTGTCTACCCGTATGAAAAACTCTACTGCCCCGATCTTGTCCACACCCTCCATTATCTTAAACATCTGTCATATCCCCTCACAATCACCTCTTTATAGTGTATAAAGTCCTGTCTCCTTCAAACGCTCCTTATAGCTTAGCATAGAAACCCCCCTTTCAATACTTTCCAATCCAGTTAGGTACGTGACCAGCCACTCCGCAAGCCCTCACCTTCGCTAACAATCTCCAATGTGGGACCTCATCAAATGCCTTTTTAAAGCCAAGAAATACTACATCCACTGTACTTCCCTCGTCCACTCAATCAGAAACGACAATTTCTGCATTTATCAACTCGAAGCAGAGCAGGGATTCATAGCGGATTCGTAAATAAACAGATATGCCACTCCAGATGCCAGGGTGGCAGTTTATAGTCTGTTACTTCGGCAGCACTTCCATTGTAAATTTATATACAGTATTTTTTGAAGAATAAGTCGATGTGAGTACAACTCGAATTGGCTAATTTCCTCATTTTTCCTTCCTTCATTGATGGATAAGTCGATTTGGAGTACAAGACGAAGTGACGGTGGTTAGCCAAACTTTCAGTCAGAACAAGAGGTATTCTCATTCCTCCATGACACGGCCACGCATCACTGCCCACTGCCCACGGTACTGCCAGGGACATGAACATTAAAATGAGCTGTTTGGTGCATATTATTTCAATTGCTTTGTGGGACAACCTTCTGCATGAATTAGAATTGTAAATAATTTTTTAACATGATTGTTATAATTCCGAGATACTTAAAACGAGCTACAGAATCATTGTCAGCAATGGCTCACAGCAAATTACATTGTCACAGATCACGACTCCTTTTAAGCATGAACATAAACAGGTCTCAATGTTCTGTTCATTGGAATATCAAATGTAAACGACACCTCGTCCATGTTGATGACCTTCGACAGAGCCAAATTGTCCTCCTGGATCTTCGGCTGTATGAATTCGCTGCAGTCGTCCAACTTATCCATGTCCCCGGGAGGTTTCTCTGCCATCGATGTGCTCTGCCGAATGCACAGTCCTTTTCTACGCATAAACCTGAAGCACCACGAAGGATCTCCTCTGAAACTTTCAACTCCCAACTCAGTTGCGATTTGTTTGGCCTGTTGTCTCAGCTGCACGGTGCTGAGTCCTCGACAAGCAGCACGTTGAGTCAGCACATATTCCTCCAACTTATTCTCAAGGTTTATCCACCGAGCTTTGCAGCCGCGATTCGCCTTCTTGGTTTTCTTGGTCATCCGCAAAGTATCCTTAGCTTTACGCCAGTCCCGAACACATTTCTCGCTGACACCGAATTTCCTGTGCGCAGCCATATTTCCACCATTTTCCTCAGCGAACTCAACAACTTCCAACTTAAAAGCTGCTGTGTAAGACTTTCGCGACTTTACGGGGGGCATTTTGAGACGACGAAGTGAGGATGGAAACAAAAGATTAGGATTGAAATGGATGGATTAAACGTAATGGGAGAGTGCATGTCGTGCTGCTCGTTATCGATTGGATAACTTTGGATGCGTCAGTGGGCGAATCAAGTTAATTGCTCACCCAATCAGCAAACGTTCCAGCCAATGATTTTGGTGTGTTTTACATTGTTTGTACAACTTATGTCAAAAAATATCACTTCTCAATTTTTTATTAACCATAGATAAGTCGATTCTGAATACAAATCGAGGCCCGGACCTCCGGAGGGGAAAAAGTATCGACTTATATTGTTAAAAAATCATAATAATAATAATAATAATAAAATAAACTTCCCGATACAGCACGTGTGTTTAATGCAAAGTTAAATCCACAATTGGGATGTGATTTTTCATCGTTAACCATGTAAAATAGCAGTTCTGCAACTCAAGATGAAGTGTTAATTTTTATATATTCCTCATAAGTACAAGTGTTTGAATTAATAATTACTTACAGACACATACTCGTTACAGAGCTCTGGGTATATAACGACTAGTCGAGAAACATTTTGAGATGAGAAACAATCCTGGACAGGTTAGCCACTCACAGGAAACGCACCAGAGCGTGCAGGAATTTGGAATATATTCAGGGTGCCAGCGATAACCCGCCAACTCTTTGCAAAGGGCACCACGGGATCTTTAGCGTCCACCAACAAACAGTGCTGGAAGCCGGGTCCTCTGGCTCAACGTCCACACGGTGGGCAGTACACAGATTGATGCTTCACCCTGCATAAGAAATACCAGGGTGGCAGTTTATACAACGATCGGGATTCGAACCCAGGCGAGACAGAGGGCACATACTTTTAGAGTCCAGACGATCCTCCTATGTTTCATGCACCACTTGTGTTAAAACGCATAAGTGTGTCTTTACTCCTGCAGTAAAGAGGCAGATGGACAGGCAGAGGTGGTCGAATACATGTGGCGAGTGGAGTGTAGGTAATAAGCAAATACTCCCATTGTACTTGTGCATGTATGATCACGAGTGTAGCTGCATTGAAAATAGGAACCGACAGACTTTTCAGGTCTGTCTAATTATTTTATTTAATGGTTATGTGCACGTTAGGTACTATGTGGAAATGCAGTGTCACACTAGGAATTTCTTCGTATAAAAAATCTAACAAGAAAATATCAACTTTCGTTCTGGTCAAGTGGAAGCTCACTGCTACAAGGTTTAACAAGCAGCACCAGATTTCCCTTTTGACTCCTTCCATTTGGACCACGAGTTATGATATTGCCCTTTCATTGTGACTTTTTTTTTTTGTCTCTTTCTCTCCCTCTCTGTATATTTCTCTTTCACTCTTTATATTTCTTTCTTGTTTTTTTTTTGTTTTGTTTTTTTGGTCTCTTTCTCTCAATCTCTTTATATTTATCTTTCTCTCTTTATATTTCACTTTTTTTTTGTCTCTTTCTCTCTTTTGAGCCTGGTGTTGGCTTAGCGGTTAGGGCGCCAGCTTGGGATCCTACGATCCTGGGGTTGAATCCCGGTCGATTGCTGAATTAACGCCAGGGGGGTTGACTCAGCCTGTCATCCTTCCGAGGTCGGCAAATTGAGTACCAGTTCACTGGTAATTCTGTGTTTGTCGCAAGAGGCGACTAACAGGGTTGGCGGCAGGAAGGGCATCCGGCCTTAAAACATTGCTTCAAAAAGGGGACCACGGTGCCCGAAAAAGGCCAACCCCTGCTTTGCGGGGAAAAATGGCCTCTAAAAGTGGTTCTTTTTCTTCTTCCTTTCATTGTGAGGCAATCTGATGTCCTTGCTGAAAGCGGTTTCTTTGGTTGCTCCAGAGATTATTCAGTTCTTCTTGCAATTGCGCTCTCACTTCTAACATTTCACATGAGCGTTGCTGTTTCTCCTTAACAATGCATTCCAAATCCCTGAGATCGCTGTGGGCAATGGCAGGTAAGGAAGTACAAATGTTCGTTTATCACATCGTCACACATTGCCGTATTTTCCTCAACCATGACATTCAATTTGAAAACATTGCCATTTACTATACAGCGACTTTTAGCAGATTTCCTGAGCGGGGCAATTGATGGATTATATTTGTAGGAAACACGGCGGGTACAGCGTCCATGGCATTCTTCGTACCGCCAACGAAATCAGCACTACAGGCACGATGTCTGTCAGCCGGTTTGAGGCAAAATTCCCCGATATTTCCAGCTCTGACGTTTTCTATCCATGAATGACGCAATTTTTCATTTTGAGGGAACCTATAGTAAGAAAATGTTTCATCTCTCGCAGAATTGTTGAAACAACCATTGACAGCAGCTGGTAAATCCAGGCACTTTGACCAAAACTCAAAGCGGATCTCGAACTACCAATCCCACAATGCAACAGTCAAAATGGCACTCACGTATACATCCAACCCCTCCACAAATGCTCCGTAATATTTTCAATCTCCTTAACATGACTATGTTCACACTTTAGTCATTCCGATTCATCTGTTCAACAATCATATTTTATATTTGCTTGAAAGATAAATAAATAAATAAAATGCATCTAGTCCCATTCATAATATTCACAGGTATGGATGTTAAAATACAATGTGAAAGCTATTAGCATGCCAATGCACAAAGCATGCCTTTCCTACCTCATCCCATCCCCAAGGCGAGAATAATGAAAACATCTGAGCATGCTCACCGAGCTGTGCTCACTACAAACAGTTTGAAGAGGGATAGCTCGACCTAAAGAAAAGACAAAACTAGCCAATGCGACATCGACAGATATGCCCATGCCCACATCAAGTCTTTGCTTACTCTAATTTTGACTTAAAATCTCAAGACCTTTAAACTCAATATATAATTTGTAAATATGCATGTTACTTAGTACATGTACTTAGTACTTACATGTACTTACTTAGTACTGTACTTAGTAACTGTAGTACTGTACTGTACTTAGTACTGTACTTACTTAGTACTTACTTAGTGTGTGTACTTACTTAGAACTTACTTACTTAGTAGAGAGCTTCGTAAGTGAACCTCCATGTCAATTTCATGTACGTATATGTAAATCCATTCAAAATTTCACTTTCATTTCAAATTTCACAAAAAAAACAAAAAACATTTCCCCATTCCCTTGGGAACAAAATTTCATGTTGTCATTTGAAATGTCCCTTCCATGATCCGCCATCTTGTCCCTTCCATGATCCACCATCTTGTCCCTTCCATGATCCGCCATCTTGCTCACGTGATCTTGCTTTGGTCTGGCACGACCGATAAATTATTTTCACCTGGTGATTAAAATCAATAAATTACAATACAGTACTGTACAGAACGGATTTTGATTTCGAAACCGCTCATCATTTACGCCAGCTACACCCATTTCAGTACATCCCTGCCAGTCGGACCTACGTACCTGGTCCAGTCGACTAGAAGTCTAGACTATATAATATAGTAGGTACATGACTATCGGATGCTGAGTAGCGCGTCGCTGTGGCACCACTACCTGGTCTGCCAGCGATCTCAGCTGTCTGCACAGCCCTCTATTACTATCGCTGCAGAGATCGTATTTGTTTTTCATAGATGAACCGGAAATACTTATGACGCAGTTCAGATTTTCCCCTTTGACCTCGTCTTCCAACCTTTATTTTCCGACTTCGAGAAGTAGGTGAATTTATTGCCGCAAGTTTGGGTTGTCAAAACCATTCACTGATTTTGACGAAGGTAAGTTTATATCGTTCTGAAACCAATTTATTGTGTTAGTTTATATATTTATCCACATCTAGTTGTACACCGCTCCTTTCCTATGCCATCTCCGGGCATTGCAAATCGTCATTGCCGGGCACCAATGCAAAGGGGGCTCGGCAGTGACGCACGCTGAAAGAGAGTACTCAGTTTTCACTCTGGTTTCTTTCTTGTTTGTTTGTTTTCTTGTTTGTTTTCTTTCTTGGTTGTCCGGACGATATCTCAGCCATCCTTTGAGCTAGGAAGCTGAAATTTCGGCACAAGAGTGAGCAAGTCCTTTGTCAAAAACTTTCTTTTTTTTTGATTAATCAATAAATTGAGGAGTTATTTAATTAAGTACTTATTTAATTAATCAAATTTCCTTTCTCTTCTGACCATTAACTCAGGCACCTTTTGAGTTAGGAAGCTGATATTTGGACATGCCAATGACCAGGTGATTTGGCTGCAAAGGCTATTTTTGATTTATTAATTAATCAAGTAATCGATTAATTATTTAATTATTCGATTAATGACCAAAAAATGTTTTTTTTTTAAGTTACAGATTCTGATGAAATAGTGGTAGTTTATGTGTTCTCTGACCAAATTGATTAATAATTTAATTTTTTTATGATTATTATTTATTTATTTTCATTATTAATCATTTATTTATTTTCTTTCTCATTTGGCCAATATCTCAGGCACCTTTTGAGCTGGGAAGCTAATATTTGGACATGAGTGACCAAGTGATGTGGCTATCAAGGATATTTTTGATTTATTGATTAATCATTTCATCTATTAATTATTTATTGATTAATCGATTAATTATTTATTGAGTAATCAATTAATTATTTAATTTTTTATAAATGACTTATTTAATTAACTTTCTAAAAGATACATCTTCGGATGAAGCACTAGTGGTTTAGTTATGCGATTAGCCAATTGATTATGAAAATATTTTGTGATAATCTTTTATTGATTTTAATTATACAATTAATCAATCAATTAGTGGACACCTCTCCCTCCCAATGCAGCCTCAATGAGCTGCACTGCGGTATATTTAATTATTTGGCGTGGGGCGGTGTACTTTGAATGTATGTGTACTTGTTTTAATATTTAGTTAATTTGAGCACCGAAACCTTGTTTTTGACGATAATAATAAAACGTGTCGTGGATGGAAATTCCAAAATATGTCGTCGCGGTGCATCGTGCGCTCACAGCTCATGCATGTCATGACATGCATGCAATCACACGTTTGTGTTGTTAATTGGCCCTCACTCTCCTCCCCCACACACCCCTCACTCCCCCCCACCAGAGCCGTAGATAGAGAGAGTTCGGTCAACCCGGTTTCAACTGGTCTGCCCTATGATTGGTTAAGCTCTGTCATGTGATTCACAGGCACCATGTTACCCAACCTCCGTAAACGCGCATCGCATTGCATGCATTCGCTTAGTGGAAGTTGGGATGGATGAGGGGACGTTGGGCTGGATGAGTAGAAGTTGGGATGGATGAGTGGAAGTGGGGATGGTTGAGTGGAAGGAGGGATGGATGAGTGGAAGGAAGAATGGATGATTGCCGTTTGAAGGAAGTATGGATGATGAATGGAAGGAGGGATGGATGAGTGGAAGGAAGGAGGGGTGGATGATGAGTGGAAGGAAGGATGGATGAGTGAAAGGAAGGATGGATGAGTGAAAGGAAGGATGGATGAGTGATGGATCTTCCACTCATCCATCCTTACTTTCACTCATCCATCCAAAGTTCCACTCATCCATCCCAACTTCCACTCATCATCCATCCCTCCTTCCTTCCACTCATCCATCCCAACTTCCACTCATCATCCATCCCTCCTTCCTTCCACTCATCCATCCATCCTTCCACTCATCCATCCTTCCTTCCACTCATCCATCCTTCCTTCCACTCATCCATCCCTCCTTCCACTCATCCATCCCTCCTTCCACTCATCCATCCCTCCTTCCACTCATCCATCCCTCCTTCCACTCATCCATCCCTCCTTCCACTCATCCATCCCTCCTTCCACTCATCCATCCCTCCTTCCACTCATCCATCCCTCCTTCCACTCATCCATCCCAACTGACTAAACAATGTATGAAACTCAGGAACATAAAAATAAACCCGTCCCTAATAGCAGTAAGTTGCATGCACGCTTGAACGCACGCGCGCGTGCACTTGACCTTGGGTAACAACATGGCGCCTCTTGTTTAGTTGGCCAAACTCTATCTACAACAGCTCTGCCCCCCCCCCACCCATCACTCCTCCCCACCCCCCACTCCCCCCCCCACCCACTCCTCACTCCCCCCCCACCCACTCATCACCCCCCCCACCCACTCCTCACCCCCCCCCACCCACTCCTCACCCCCCCCCCCCACCCACTCCTCACCCCCCCCCCCACCCACTCCTCACCCCCCCCCCCCCACCCACTCCTCACCCCCCCCCCCCACCCACTCCTCACCCCCCCCCCCCACCCACTCCTCACCCCCCCACCCACTCCTCACCCCCCCCACCCACTCCTCACCCCCCCCACCCACTCCTCACCACCCCCCCACCCACTCCTCACCCCCTCCCACCCACTCCTCACCCCCCCCCCCCCCCACCCACTCCTCACCCCCCCCCCCCACCCACCCCTCACTCCCCCCCCACCCACTCCTCACTCCCCCCCCACCCACTCCTCACTCCCCCCCCACCCACTCCTCACTCCCCCCCCCACCCACTCCTCACTCCCCCCCCCACCCACTCCTCACTCCCCCCCCCACCCACTCCTCACTCCCCCCCCCACCCACTCCTCACTCCCCCCCCCCACCCACTCCTCACTCCCCCCCCACCCACTCCTCACTTCCCCCCCCCCACCCACTCCTCACTCCCCCCCCCCACCCACTCCTCACTCCCCCCCCCACCCACTCCTCACTCCCCCCCCCCACCCACTCCTTACTCCCCCCCGCACCCACTCCTCACTCCCCCCCCCCACCCACTCCTTACTCCCCCCCCCCACCCACTCCTCACTCCCCCCCCACCCACTCCTCACTCCCCCCCCACCCACTCCTCACTCCCACCCACTCCTCACTCCCCCTCCTCCTCACTCCCCCCCCCCACCCACTCCTCACTCCCCCCCCCACCCACTCCTCACTCCCGCCCCCACCCACACCTCACCCCCCCCCCACCCACTCCTCACTCCCCCCCCCACCCACTCCTCACTCCCACCCACTCCTCACTCCCCCCCCCCACCCACTCCTCACTCCCCCCCCCACCCACTCCTCACTCCCCCCCCCCCACCCACTCCTCACTCCCCCCCCACCCACTCCTCACTCCCCCCCCCACCCACTCCTCACTCCCCCCCCCCACCCACTCCTCACTCCCCCCCACCCACCCCTCACTCCCCTCCCCCACCCACCCCTCACCCCCTCCCACCCCTCACTCCCTTTCCCCACCCACCCCTCACTCCCTCCCACCCACCCCTTCCTCCCACCTCCTCCTCCCAACCCACCCACCCCTTCCTCCCAACCCACCCACCCCTTCCTCCCACCTCCTCCTCCCCACCCACCCACCCCTTCCTCCCACCTCCTCCTCCCCACCCACCCACCCCTTCCTCCCACCTCCTCCTCCCCACCCACCCCTTCCTCCCACCTCCTCCTCCCCACCCACCCCTTCCTCCCACCTCCCCACCCACCCACCCCTTCCTCCCACCTCCCCCTCCCCACCCACCCCTTCCTCCCACTGCTTATCACCCCCTTCCTCCCCCACCCACCCCTCACTCTCCCCTCACCCACCCCTTCCTACCACCTCCCCCTCCCCACTGCTTATCACCCCCTACCTCCCCCCACTGACTACCATCCCTTCCTCCCTCCTCCCCCGCTGCCTAGCCACTCCTCCCTCCTCCCCCGCTGCCTAGCCACTCCTCCCTCCCCCCCCCACCCCATTGCCTAACCAATCCTCACTCCCCCCCCCCCCCACTGCCTAACCACGCCTCACCCCCCTCCCCCCAATGCCTAACCACGCCTCACTCCCCTCCCCCACTGCCTAACCACTCCTCCCACAATTGTTTGTTAATTGAAGGCAAGTTTATATCGTTATGAAACCAATTTACTGTATTAGTTAATATATTTATCCACATCGTTTTAATATGTAGTTAATTTGAGCACCGAAATCTTATGTATGACCATAATTTTTAAAAAGGTCACATTTTTCCTTTGTTTCCATTGATTACAAAGGACCAAAATTGCGCGTAATTGGTAAATGTCAAAATGCTTTAACTCTCTTAATATTAGACCGAGGACAATGATCTGGGTATCATTTTAATGGTATTTTCATGCTCTTTCCAATGGTACCAGTTTCAAAGGAGTTCCTTGTTTTTGTAATTTTTTGTCACGTACCCAGTATATAGCCTACTATCCATTCAGTCCTGCATTAAGGTAAATAGGTAAGTCCTGCATTCTATCCCAATCTATCCATTCAATAAAATTAATTTGAATTTTAATTCTAAGCCCAAGATCAAACAACCTAGCCTAGCTAGGCCTACAGACGTTTGCGAGGGCTGCGTACTCGATCGACTGATCATTGTCGACGAAGCTCTCACTCTACGCAATGCGTATTCATATTACTTACTTACTTACTTAGTGTAAATATGCATGTACTTAGTACATGTTAGTACTTAGCACATGTACTTAGTTTAGTTCAAATCCAACAGCAAATGTTATCACATTAACCCTTTGAGTGCGGGATTTTTTTTTTGATAATCCCGGGATTCCCAGCAACCTAAACAAATTTTTAAAAAATTATCGAACCTCGATAAATTTGATAAAACGGGATTAATTTGGCATTTTGGTACGGGAATGCAACCACGTACTGACGATCTATTTATAGGGATAGTCCAGGGGTGGCGAACCCGCAGCTCGCGAGCCGCATGCGGCTCTTAGCCAGCTCGTGCGGCTCGCGAGGGGCTGCTCTATCGGTGCATGTTTTTACATTTTAAAATGCATTTCTATTATAAAATCAAATTGCACTTGAATATTTGACTATACTGCCAATAAATTTGCCAACATTTTTAAAATAAAAGATAATTTTGTGGTAATGTGTTGGACAGAAATCTCCCACTAGTCATGCATGAGCCCAAACATGAAACACTTTCGCGCACAGACCCGGGAGTTTGTTGGCTAGGCTAGCACTAGCCCAGCGGCAGTGACCGAATCGCCATGGCAGAGTCAGGAAAACGTAAAGCTAAGCGCAAATATGAAGAGGAGCACAGGGCATTTTTGCCTGAATGGGAGGAATTGCACTTTTTTTTACGGAGCGAAATGGGAAACCCTTGTGCTTGATTTGCCAGAATGCACTGTCGCATTTTAAAACTTCAAACCTGGAGCGCCATTTCACCTCACTCCATGATAACGTGGCCCGGGATTTTCCCAAAGGCAGTGAACTTCGCAAGCACAAGGTAAATGCATTGAAACGTCAGTCAGAGAAGCAGACTCAGTTTTTTCGGAAATTAACGAAGCACTCAGAGATGGTCACATTAGCATCATATCAGTTGGCATGGAACATTGCTCGAGTTAAAAAGCCATACAGTGGAAGGGAATTCGTGAAAATGTGTCTCAGAGATGTTGTTGCCATCCTCACTCCTGAAAATGACAGTTTGAAGCGTTCTGTGTCAAACCTGCAGCTGTCACGGCACACCGTTGAACAGAGAATATCAGATATTAACAACTCCATTGAAACAGTTGCATACGGATCTTGAAAAATGTCGGTATTTCAGCATTGCTTTGGATGAGTCTTGCGACATTCAAGATAAGCCACAGTTAGCAATATTTGTACGGTCTGTGTCAGAAGACAGCACAATTAAGGAAGAGCTGCTTGACATTGTGCCGTGAAAAGATAGGACCCGTGGCATCGACCTGAAAGAGACACTCACGACTTGTAGAGAAGGCAAATTTGCAATTACCAAAACTAACAGCAATAGCCACAGACGGTGCACCAGCTATGTTGGGATCTGCAAATGGCCGTGTAGGGCTGTGTAAAGCTGACGACCGTTTCCCTGGTTTTTGGACATTTCATTGCATCATCCATCAAGAGAACCTGGTGTCTAAGAAACTGAACTTGGACCATGTCATGAAACCTGTGCTAGAAATTGTGAATTTTATTCACACTCATGCTCTCAAGCACAGACAGTTCAAAAACCTCATAGCTGAACTGGACGAAGACCTTCCCAATGATCTGCTTCTCCACTGCACTGTGAGATGGCTTTCAAGAGGTAACATGCTTTCCCGTTTTTTTGAACTTTTGCACCCAGTGAAGCTGTTTCTGGCAGAGAAACATAAGGACTATCCTGAGCTAAATGACCCCCAGTGGATGTCAGATTTGGGGTTTCTGGTCGACATGCTGCATCATCTGAACAAACTGAATCTAAAATTCCTAAAATCCTGTTCTTCCACTCTTTCACTCCCTCTCTCTGTTCTCTTCACCCTCTCTTTTGCTCAAGGTCATCTGCCATCTGCTTGGAAATCAGCCAACATCACCACTTTGCACAAAAAGGTGCAAAAACAGATCCTAGCAACTACAGACCAATCAGCCTTCTCCCAATTATAAGCAAAGTCATGGAATCCATCATTGCTTCAGATATGAAATCTTTCCTCTTCTCCAATGGCTTGATCTCTGATCATCAATTTGGTTTCAGACCTGGTCACTCTACTCTGGACATGCTGCTTCTGCTTTCTCAACAATGGATGGAGGTCCTCAATGCCAAACAGGAAATTAGAGCTGTCTCCCTTGACATAGCACATGCCTTTGATACGGTCTGGCACCCCGCTCTGCTCACCAAACTCTCCTCCTTTGGTATCCATGGAAACCTCCACGCATGGCTGGCGGACTTCCTCTCTAGTCGGTCAACGTGTGGCCCTGAATGGGTTTCTCTCATCTCCTCTTCCTGTTCAGGCTGGAGTTCCCCAAGGCAGTGTTCTGGGCCCTATGCTTTTTCTGGTCTTCATCAATGATCTCTCTGACTCTCTTGAAAATCCTCTTTATCTCTTTGCTGATGACTACTCTCTGTCGCTCCATTCCTCATCCCTCAGATCGGCAGTCTGCAGCCTCCTCACTCTCTGCAGACCTGGACAAAATCACAGACTGGGCAAACAAGTGGAACATGTCTTTCAAACCTGACAAATCTCACACTCTTACGATGTCTCTCCGAAAAGACCGACTGAACAACCCTCCCATCCACTTTCTGAATAATCCTCTCCAAGAAGTTCTGTCACTCAAGCTTTTGGGTCTCTCTATCTGCCATGATCTTTCCTGGGAAAACCACATTTCAAATCTGGCTTCCAAAGCCAGTCGCCAACTGGGCATCCTCCGTCGTGCGAAGTCCTTCCTGGGCACACCTGAGCTCCTCACCACATACAAGGCTTTCATCCGCAGCTCAATGGAATACTGCTCTCCCCTCTGGGCTGGTGCTCCTGCCTCACACCTAGCTCGTCTTCACGCTGTTGAAACCAAAGCGTTCAGAATCATTGGAATCTCCCGCGATGAAGCTAACTCCAAGGGCCTTTCACTCACTCACCGCAGGCAGGTTGGTGGTCTTTCCGTCTTCTACCGACTCCTCTCTGGCCTTGCCCCCCCAGCTCTCTCTGGGCTCTGTCCCCCAAATATTCCTACAGGTCGCACAAGATCTGCCTGCAACCCTCTTATGGTTAAACTGCCAAAATCAAGACTCTCTGCTCACCTTCACTCCTTCATTCCTCTTTTCTCCCGCCTCTGGAACAAACTCCCTCACTCTCTTCAATCCCACTCCACCCTCCAGGTCTTTAAAACAGCTGTTCACCACCATCTCCTATCTTCCCCCATCCAAAACCTTGATATTTTCTACCCCCGCTAATTTCACCCCAAATCCACTTTTTTGAAATACCAACTTCTGTTCGGGAAGTCCTTGGTGTCCTTGTGTTTTATACTTCTCCCACCCCACCCCACCCCCCCCCACCCCCCTTCCCACGCCTGGTGTCAGGAGAGGGATTTGGAACCTGGGACTAAATTTGCTAGACAAAATTTTGGACACCTATTGTGCATATTGGCCGCAACAATTGGTGTCTGGGAGTGGGATTGGACCCGAACCAAATTTTATTAACGTCTGAAAAAAATTTGGTCGAAATTACGAGCGGACGAAATTTCATTCAAACATCCAAATTAAAATTGTGCCATGGATGATCAAGGCGATTGGATGCTGGTGGGGGAGAGAGAAGAAGGGTTAGAGTCAACCCAGGACCCCAGGGAAGAAGTGCGAGTAATGGAAGAGGGGATTGAAGAAGGTGCGGTAGGTAGAGGGGGTTGCAGGCACACAAAATGGCGGGGCCTCGCACATGGCCGCGGCAGCCGAGCCCGCGGCACCAGTAGACTGAGGCCTATTTGTGACCCACATGATGGCCTTTATGGTCAAAACGGAGGATAGTTTCAAGGGAATGGAAAATAGAATGGGTGAGCAATTGGGAAGCCAAATTGGGGGGTTGAGGAATGAATTGGGAGGTCAAATTGGGGGGTTAGAAAGTAAATTAGGGGCCCAATTGGAGGACGTGAGTGGCGAAATGTACGAGGGGTTAACGAGGGTGAAAAGCAAGATGGACACCCGGGAAAATCAAATGAAAAGAATTAAGGACGGGTTAACGGGGTTTGAAAACAGAGTGGGTGGCCAGATGAAAGCATTGGGGAGAAACAGACCGCAGATCGGGCGGAAAGGTTGCGGGGGTACGCGACGAGGTAACGCGGCTAGAGGAACGCGGGAAAAGCGAAGTTGAGAAAAGCGAAGTCACGTGGACGGGTATAGAAATCGCAACCCGGGGTATGGGAAAGCCGGCGACCGCCGAAGTAGAGAAAATTTTATTAGCGCCAGCGGTCGTCGAAAATAAAGGAATTAAAATCATTTTAATGGAAATTGGGGCGGAAGAGACATCGGACTTAGAAAAGCACTCGTGGGAGGAAGAAATGGAATGCACGCAAAGTCTGTATTCACATTGTGATGCCGTGCTTAACCCCAATGAAAGTTTGCAGGTGCATGTGAAGAAGAGGATCCCGAAGGTGAGCCGGGCTGTATATGGCGCGAAAAGATTTTTCGGGAAAGTGTTCAGCGCAAAAAGAATTTTCGCGCGCTTGGGATCCCAGCGTAACCCGGGCGGTTGTGGAAGGTCCATGGTGCACTGTGTGAATGGAAATGGCACGCGTGTAAGAAAAAAGTGTGCGTCGAAGAGTGTGTGTGTTACAGAGTGTGAAAGTGAGGATGAATGCACATCGGAGTGTATGTGTGATGAATGTGATACAGAGAGAGTTGGTTGTGGTGAGTGTGCGAGAATGCACACCTGAGTTGGTTGTAGAGCGCGTGATTGGGTGTGTGACAGGGGATTGCACACCCGTGGGTAGGTGTGCGCTGAGTGGGTGGATGCAGAAGTGCACACCCGGGAGCATTATGGAGTACGTAATGGAGGAGAGGTGTGTGACAAAGGAGTGTGCGAGCAGCGAGTGGTGTGCACCTCAGTGTGGAGCGAAAGGGAATGCACGAGCGAGTGCAATGACGGAGTGTATGGAGTGTATGAGAGGCGTTGGAGTGCCGCGTTTGGTGAGTAAGTAACGGGACGCATGGTGTGAGCATGCAAGTGAAGCATCGACGTTAACCGGGGCAGCGGTTAGGCCGACGTATAGCCGACGCGAGCTCTCGGTCCGTGACGGGCTTTGTGTGCTGCGGGGGCCGGCCGGGATCGTGGCCGCGTTGCTCCTGCACGGAGCGCCGTGCACGATTTGGGCCGGGCTCCGCCCTGCACGGTCGATTCCGCACTTTGCCAGGCAAGGCGACCGGCCCGGTTCGAGGGGAGGTAGGAAGGGTCGGAGCAGCGCCCCCTTGTGGTGGCGGCGCTCCGGCCGGGCCACCGCGCATGGGAGCGCAAGGCCCTGCGTAGGGATGGTGCTTGGAGTCTTGGCCCGACAAAACCTCCTCCCCTGAATCCGAATGCCAGACGGACCCAACCTGTAGGAGACAAACCACCCGAATTCATTGCTCGGCTTTGCGAAGCCGTGCTTTGATAATGTAATGACGTACCGAGAGGCTCAGAGTAGTGGACGGATGGTAGTGATAGGGAAATTGATGGCAAATGGTATATGATGGAGGGATGGTAGATATACCATCCCTCACATCGCATTTTTGGGCACATGAGCTATAGTTTATGGGGTTTTGGCTGTACAAACTAGCCCGGGAGGGTTAGGATAATGATTAGGGATCTAGGAAATGACCATAGATAACTGTAGATTTAAGTAGTGACATTTGCACCTGTAGTGGGGACGTAGAATAGGTTAGATGGATGTTAATGACGTGGGATGTGCATAGTTTTAAGGGATGACTGGGGAGCACTAATCTTAGAAGAGCAATAGATAGCTAGATGATGCTGTGTGTGTGAAATTATGGGAACCACCGTGTGAATGATCTCGTTTTTGAAATGAGGCAATGCTCAAGAGCGATGTGTGTGTGTGTGAAAGTGTATGAGCAGAGCATGATGGATGAATGTAATGGTTTGGAGTGATTGACTTGTAAGGTGTGCAAGTGAAATACAGGTGTATGGAGAATGGTTGTCTGGAATAGATGGTATGGAATAGATGGTCTGGAATGAATGGTGTGGAGTGGGCGTGTGGAATACATGGAGTGGAGTGTGTGGTGCGAAGCAGTGGATGGGGGAAGGATGGACCCCTTCACGAATACCCGGGGAAGGTAGTTTAACAGTAGGTAGAGGGAGTAGGTAAATTGTGGTTGGATATTGACATCTGTGGTGCTGAAAGTAGCAGAGTACTGCTTGATGGGTGCATGAGTAAAGTGGAATGGCTGGGCGTGTGGCCTGTTAGTGAGAATGGTGAAATGGGCACTCCGCCACTGTTAGTCTGTCGTTCAGGTGAGGCCGCAGGTAGGCTCTGGAAGCAAGTTAGTGTTCAATGGGGCCCGAGGATCCAGAGGAGGACCCGGGTAGCCCGACGCCAGTGAGGGCGGTAGTGGGGTAAGGGAGCCAGAGGGCCTTCCCCAGGTTAGGGTGAGGAGCAGGTAAGCTCGGGTGGCGACGTACAGTGGCGGAGGTGTACAGGTGAGCGGACCTGCTGGTGAGCCACACGACCCAGCCCCAAAATTGTGCGAGGGCACAGGGGGGAAGAATCGGGGGAGTGAGACCCCAAATTTGATGAGCGACACAGTATGTTCAATGGGAATTCGTTTTTAGAACCGCATAGAGTAAAGGGGCCAATGGTTTTGCAGGGAAAGACCCCGGGTAGTGTAAAGTGTGCTAATGTCATTTAGAAGGTAGTTAGGAGAAAATCTCTTCGCACCATCCGCATCCACTTACCCAAGGTGACAGTACTCCACACCATGTTTTTGCAGATGTTTGGGAATGGTAAGACGCATCATGACGTGGGGGTGACATTGTGTTTGTGATTCCATCTCTTCCTCCTTAGGAGGGATTGATGATGAATTTGGAACTAGAGGGAGATATGGGGGACGAGACAGTAGAGACGAATTTGTAAATGGTGTAAATATGGGGAGGGGCAAGGGGTAGTGTAGGTGACATGGGGGGTGACGAACGGTAGGGACGAGCTTTCTCAGCTCGCTCTCCCACGCTCTCCATGTTGCATTATCTTGTATTAATGTGTACCCTTGCGCTCTTGCCCGCTGCCTTGCTTGTCCTCCTTCCCCCACTCATGGACTTGTTTTTTTGGGCCCGGGGGGAGTGCGCAGGTGACTGCAGTTGTGTGCCCACACCTCCGCTGCCTCTGGCCTGCACTGGTACACCACGTATGGACCACACGTTCTGTGGCATAGCACCACATATGGACCCCACGTTTTGGGGCCTGGCACCTCTGCTGGGGACCGGCCACTGTGGCCAGCGGTATCTGGTTGCGGACCACTGTTCTCAAAGTGGCATCCATGCCATGCAGGTGGACCACCGGAGTTGGGCCTGCTGGCCATAAATAAAGAGTGGACACGATTGGTGCACTCTTATTATAAACTAGCTGAGGTACCCGGCTACGCCCGGGTTGAATAAGAATAATACAAATATATGATGAAAAGAACATGTATATTTTAGAGCAATATCACAGTACATTTCCTACATGACGTTTTTTCAATTTTCAATTTCTCAAAACCTCTGGGTATACAACATTTCTGGTTTTCTTACTTGGTGCCAAGACATAAAGATTGCTTGGTTTTCCAACCCTCGAGCAGCCCACGTACAGCTGGCCATGGGCAAACACTTGTTCTGTGAAGTTCAGGCCTACAACCTTCATTGATTGCCCCTGCGCCAGAAATATGTCTTGAAATATTCCTGAAATAAGTTGTTGACCTTTTGGCCTATGTTAACCTCAAAAATAATTGGTGGTTTAATTCAGTGATCTGATATGCAAATCCTCTTCAAATTTCAAGTCAATTAGATGAAAATTGATGATTTTAGAAATTTGGCCCATATTGATATTTTCACCTTTAGACCTCAAAAATAATTGGTGGTTGAATTAGGTGACCCGATATGCAAATCCTATCCAAATTTCAAGTCAATTGGATGAAAATGTATGATTTTAAAAACTTCACCTTAAGTTGTTGACCTTTGGCCTATGTTTACTTTTTGGCCTATGCTGACCTCAAAAAGAATTGGTGGTTCAATTTCAGTGACCTGATATGCAAATCCTCTTCACATTTCAAGTCAATCAGATGAAAGTTGAGGATTTTAGAAATTTGAAATTGTTGTTGACTTTTGGCCTATGTTGCTCTTTTGGCCTATGGTGATCTCAAAAATAGTTGTTGGTTGAATTCAGTTTGCTGATATGTAAATCCCATTCAAATTTCAAGTGAATCGGATGAAAATTGAGGATTTTAGAAACTACAAAAAAGTGGTTGACCTTTGGCCTACGTTGACCTTTTGGCCTATGCCGATCTCAAAAATAGTTGGTGGTTTAATTCAGTAAGCCGATATGTAAATCCTATTCAAAGTTCAAGTCAATAGGATGAAAATTAAGGATTTTAGAATTGAGACCGACGACTGTTGAGAAACTCAGTTGGGAGGTTTACTGCCTGATCTTAATGTCACTTTGTCAAGAGAATCATAATTTCTTTCATGACCGGGCAGCGAACGTCATTATGTGTGACTTTACGTCACTCCTACGGACGTGAAAACATTTGTTTTCCTTAAAAATATATTTAAAATAAATAAAATAGTACATAAATTAACAATAAAAGAAGCTAAAAAACAATTTAAAATACAATAAAAAGCACGTTAAAAATATATAAATATGTACATGCCGTCCAGTATACTGTACGTACGCGCAACTGCTGATTCTCATTCAAAACAGAGGCGACGTACAGTATTCCTTTACTGTGTCTGTGTTAGCCATGGGTCCGAAGAAGGATAATGCTAGTGTTTCCAAGCGTAATGTGGTTACGATGGATGATAAGTTAAATCCGATTAAAATGTATGGAAAAGGTGGAAAAGTGTCGGTGATAGCGCATAGACCTTATCGCGAATCGGAACCGCAATACGTCATGGGATCGGAAAGGGGCAATAGCGCCGCCACAAACTACACCATTACATGGAATTGCAGCTGGCCCGGTTTTTTAAACCATCGATATTAAAATAAAAAGTAGCCTATAACCACCAGGATTTTATGCTGATTCCGAATCTGTGTCTAAAACGTTTCTCCGATGTGTAGTTCTTGGGTTATAAGCGGACATCCAGACAGACACACACACACACACACACACACACACACACACACACACACACACACACACACACACACACACACACACACACACACACACACACACACACACACACACACACACACACACACACACACACACACCTCCTTTATTTATATAGATAGGCAGCAAGCATGAAGATCAAGATCAACCAGAACCAGCGGCCCAGCAGAGAAGACATCCCATCATCATTGCTTATTATTTTAAAATGTGTGTTTTGTGCATTTTTTTGGTGGTGGTGCTTTATGGTGCTTTTGGTGCATTTTTATGATTGATGCATGTGGGTGCTTGTGGTGTGGTGTATCAGTGCAGTGCAGTGTGGCAATGAGTTTCCTCTTTTCAAAAGTTCTGCTTTTGTCTCCCAAAAGACAGGTCCTGGGTTCAAGTTGTAAATAATCAAAATACTAGTCTTGTAAATAATGCTCCCCACCGGCTTGATGTGTAGTTTCAAAACCATTCCGCAATTCGGTTATTCTGTGGGCATGAGTCTGTTAGGTAGAATGCAACGCAGCAGGCGGGACATACTTAATTGTTAAAACTGTCGCACTCAGGGTGAGGTTAAAAGTAGAGGGTTACTACACCTGAGTGTCACATTAAGTTAAAGTTTTGTCGGCACGAGCCGTGCCTGGAGGAAAGGAGGGTGCAGTGTTGCGGTTTTGAGAACCCCTCACTTGTAAATACTTGTAAATAATTCTTGTAAATAATTCTCTTCATTTAATAAGGTCGCACCCATAGTCAGTCCACAAGCAACACGTAGGACACCATAGGACTTTAGTTATTTCCTTAATATGTGTTTCAGATAAGGCTGTGTTCCCAATAGTTGAATCTGCATTGTATTAATTAAATAAGATAGGTCCTTTTCAATTCCATTCATTTTGCGGCTTGACTCTCTCCAAATTCTATTACGCGCCTTTTGTTAGCAGCGTTTGCTGCCTCGCTGAGCTTCCGACCAAGCGCCGCCATTACGCACGCGGTCAAGCTTGGAGAAGAAGGGGACGGAGCGCCCAGAACGAGGCGTGGCCCTGTTTGGGGGCGGAGCTGGTGAGCCCTCGCTAACAAACCAGGGCTGAGGTGAGCTCACCGGTGGGCGGAGTGCGAAAGTATGCGGCTTGATTTCAAAGCGCACTATACAAGCGCAAGCGCGGCGCCATTACACAGAGAAGTGCTGAGAGGAGGAGGTGCTAAGAGAGGAGAGAGACGTGGGGGTGCTCGCATTGCTGCAATAGGCTGAGGCCCTCTAGACCCCTATTGTTGCCGGTTGTTGAGCTTGTTTGTACCAGATGCGCGAGGAATCATTAAGCGGCGCTGAACACCTGAGAGGCTGAGTAAGGAGGTCACAAGCGGAGAACTGCGCATACGGACTTGCGAAGGACTACCCCCCCCCCACCACACCACCACACCACCATATGTAAGGTCCGATCGTGCGCCAGCGACACGGAAGCTGCCTCCCATTCTTCAGCCTGGACCGGAGCCGGACCTCAACGCCATACCATCTGCCTGGACCTTCCTCCCCTACCATCTGCCTGGACCTTCCTCCCCTACCACTACCCTCCCGTGTAAGTCTGTTTGTCCTGGGGTTAAGTAAGACTGTATAGATAAGCTTGCTCGGTGTCCTTCTTCTTCTTGTACATTCTTCCTTTCGTTTCCTCTTCTTTGGTTGTAATAAATCCTTTGTTCTTCCTTACCTTTTGGTTTCCTCTCCATTCGATCGTCTTCGTCCTTTCTCTCCATTGAATACCTGTGGCACGATTTGGGAAACCGCTCAGGATCGGGTTTAGTCCTTTGTTAATGGCTCGGGCTTCGGATTGCTAAACCGCTCGGCAATTTCCATCTTGTCCGCGGTCCGAGCGGGAGTTATCTCCCTGCTTTGCGGTCGGATTGGCACTCAGGTATTTGGGACTCCATTGACCCATCACCCTGGCCAATCTCGACCGGAAAGGAGCGTTATAATTTCCAGGATCGGGGGACGGCCAGCTTAAAAGACAAGGGGATTAACCCCCCCCCCCCCCCCCCGAGCGCTGACCCCCGAATCCGCAACAGTATTTATTCTGAAAATTATTAAGTTCTTCAAGCATATTATAGACTGTTCTCGAGATCGCCTCGCCGTACCGTCAAACATTCCAATGCGTCGATCGCGTCAACACTGCGCATGCGCAAGTGGTCTAACAGGCCGATGGTCTCCCACGATCTCTTCTCCCAGTCCACCAGATTACCACAGACACCTACATGTTCATGACAAACGAGATAGGATCTAGGCCTAACGAACGAGACCACCCGCAGCTCTCTTGGCCTTCTGGTTGCTTCACACGAACCCGACAAAGAACGTCTTCGTTTCAACAAATTACAATATCCAGCTGATTGGATTCATGACGTCACGGCACACAAAACTACTCATATCTTTGGAACAGCTGGTTGGATTTGAACAAACTAAACGTAGTTTTGTAGGGGAGAACCTTGCGCGAACGTCGACACCAATGGCGACCCTCACAGACCCGAGATAGCGTTTTCCCGGCCCGGCAACAACAGGCGCGCGCTGTTGTAGGTACCGTTGGAAATTTGAAAACAAAAATTGATGCGCACGCTGACCAGAGACCGGAAATATATTTTTCTCAGCCTTAGCCACCCCTGGTATAGTCGATGACGTGTAGTAACATCATCCGCACACAAAACGTTTTCGCGGGTTGCGGCACTGGACTGTACTTGTCGTCATCCGTACTCAAAGGGTTAAAAGTTTTAATGTGACCTCTGACCCTTGACCTTTTAGGAACAAAAAATATATATCGATGGACACACGGATGGAGGTTTATAGATACTTGAACCGAGTTTGATTTAAATCTCTTTCGCGGTTCTCAAGTATTACATCTTTACCTGACATAACATCTGACCTTTTACCTCTTACCTCTTGATGCCAAAATCTAATCAGTTCATCTGTTCATCATCTATAATCATACATGTCTGCATGTGACTGTGACAATGTGCGTATGACAGCGCATTTGATGGTGTGTGACAATGTGCGTATGACAGTGCATTTGATGGTGTGCAACAGTGTAAGTGCGCGATAGTGTGTGTGTGCGATAGTGTGTGTGTGGGATAGTGTGTGTCAGTGTGTGTGAGTGTGTATGTCAGTGTGTGTGTGTCAGTGTATGTCAGTGTGTGAGTGTGTATGTCAGTGTGTGAGTGTGTGTGTGTATGTCAGTGTGTATGTCAGTGTGTGTGTGTGTGTGTGTGTGTGTGTGTGTGTGTGTGTGTGTGTGTGTGTGTGTGTGTGTGTGTGTGTGTGTGTATGTCAGTGTGTGTGTATGTCAGTGTGTGTGTGAGTATGTGAGTGTGTATGTGAGTGTGTGTATGTGAGTGTGTATGTGAGTGTGTGTATGTGTGTGTATGTCAGTGTGTGAGTGTGTATGTCAGTGTGTGTGTGTGTATGTCAGTGTGCGAGTGTGTATGTCAGTGTGCGAGTGTGTATGTCAGTGTGTGAGTGTATGCCAGTGTGTATGTCAGTGTGTGAGTGTATGTCAGTGTGTGAGTGTATGTCAGTGTGTGAGTGTATGTCAGCGTGTGAGTGTATGTCAGCGTGTGAGTGTATGTCAGTGTGTGAGTGTATGTCAGTGTGTGAGTGTATGTCAGTGTGTGAGTGTATGTCAGCGTGTGAGTGTATGTCAGCGTGTGAGTGTATGTCAGTGTGTGAGTGTGTGTCAGTGTGTGAGTGTGTCAGTGTGTGAGTGTCAGTGTGTGAGTGTCAGTGTGTGAGTGTCAGTGTGTGAGTGGGTGAGTGTGTACGTCAGTGTGTGAGTGTGTATGTCAGTGTGTCAGTGTGTGAGTGTGTATGTCAGTGTGCGAGTGTGTGGGGTATGTGAGTGTGTATGTCAGTGTGTGTATGCGAGAGTGTATGTCAGTGTGTGAGTGTATGTCAGTATGTGAGTGTATGT